>NW_020172492.1:4561496-4562095 GCF_003031525.2 Neophocaena asiaeorientalis asiaeorientalis
AACATCACTGATGAACATAGATGCAAAAAGCCTCAACAAAATACTAGCAAACAGAATCCAACAGCACATTAAAAGGATCATACACATGATCAAGTGGGGTTTATCCCAAGAATGCCAGGATTCCTCAATATACACAAATCAATCAATGTGATATACCATATTAACAAATTGAAGGAGAAAAACCATATGATCATCTCAGTAGATGCAGAAAGTGCTTTCAACAAAGTTCAGCACCCATTGTTAATATGGTGTATCACATTGATTGATTTGTGTATATTGAAGAATCCTTGACCTTTGTATTTCTGCAGTGTTAGTTGTTACTTCTCCTTTTTCATTTCTAATTCTGTTGATTTGAGTCTTCTCCCTTTTTTTCTTGACAAGTATGGCTAATTGTTTATGAGTTTTGTTTATCTTCTCAAAGAACCAGCTTTTAGTTTTATTGCTCTTTGCTATTGTTTCCTTCATTTCTTTTTCATTTACTTCTGATCTGATCTTTATGCTTTCTTTCCTTCTGCTAACTTTGTGGGTTTTTTGTTCTTCTTTCTCTAATTGCTTTAGGTGTAAGGATAGGTTGTTTATTTGAGATGTTTCTTGTTTCT
>NW_020172492.1:4562521-4619635 GCF_003031525.2 Neophocaena asiaeorientalis asiaeorientalis
CCTTATTTTAAAGTCTATTTTGTCTGATATATGAATTGCTACTCCAGCTTTCTCTTGATTTCCATTTGCATGGAACATCTATTTCCCTCCCCTTACTTTCAGTCTGTATGTGTCCCTAGGTCTGAAGTGGGGTCTTGTAGACAGCATATATACAGGTCTTGTTTTTGTATCCACTCAGCGAGCTTGTGTCTTTTGGTTGGAGCATTTAATCCATTTACCTTTTCTTTTTTTACATCTTTATTAGAGTATAATTGCTTTACAATGGTGTGTTAGTTTCTGCTTTATAACAAAGTGAATCCATTTACATTTAAGGTGATTATCCATATGTATGTTCCTATTACCATTTTCTTAATTGTTTTGGGTTTGTTATTGTAGGTCTTTTCCTTCTCTTGTGTTTCTTGCCTAGAGAAGTTCCTTTAGCATTTGTTGTAAAGCTGGTTTGGTGGTGCTGAACTCTCTCAGCTTTTGCTTGTCTGTAAAGGTTTTAATTTCTCCATCGAATCTGAATGAGATCCTTGCTGGGTAGAGTAATCTTGGTTGTAGGTTTTTCCCTTTCATCACTTTAAATATGTCCTGCCACTCCCTTCTGGCTTGCAGAGTTTCTGCTGAAAGATCAGCTGTTAACCTTATGGGGATTCCCTTGTGTGTTATTTGTTGCTTTTCCCTTGCTGCTTTTAATATGTTTTCTTTGTATTTAATTTTTGACAGTTTGATTAATATGTGTCTTGGCGTATTTCTCCTTGGATTTATCCTTTATTGGACTCTCTGCCCTTCCTGGACTTTACTATTTCCTTTCCCATATTAAGGAAGTTTTCAACTATAACCTCTTCAAATATTTTTTCAGTCCCTTTCTTTTTCTCTTCTTCTCCTGGGACCCCTATAATTTGATTATTGGTGCATTTAATGTTGTCCCAGATGTCTCTAAGACTGTCTTCAATTCTTTTCATTCTTTTTTCTTTATTCTGCTCTGCAGTAGTTAGTTCCAGTATTTTATCTTCCAGGTCACTTATCCATTCTTCTACCTCAGTTATTCTGCTGTTGATTCCTTCTAGAGAATTTTACATTTCATTTATTGTGTTGTTCATCATTGTTTGCTTTTCAGTTCTTCTAGGTTCTTGTTAAACGTTTCTTGTATTTTCTCCAACCATTTCCATGATTTTGGATCATCTTTACTATCATTACCCCGAATTCTTTTTCAGGTAGACTGCCTATTTCCTCTTCAGTTGTTTGGTCTGGTGGGTTTTTATGATGCTGTGTGTTTCTCTGTCCTCTCATTTTGCTTAACTTACTGTGTTTGGGGTCTCCTTTTCACAGGCTGCAGGTTCGTAGTTCTCATTGTTTTTGGTGTCTGCCCCCAGTGGATAGGGTTGATTCAGTGGGTTGTGTAGGGTTCCTGGTGAAGGGGACTGGTGCCTGTGTTATGGTGGATGAGGCTGAATCTTGTCTTTGTGGTGGTTAGGACCACGGCCGGTAGTGTGTTTTGTGCTGTCTGTGAACTTATTATGATTTTAGGCAGCCTCTCTGCCAGTGGGTGGGGTTGTGTTCCTGTCTTGCTAGTTGTTTGGAATGGGTTGTCCAGCACTGGAGCTTGGTGGTCATTGAGTGGAGCTGGGTCTTATCATCGAGATTGAGATCTCTCAGAGAGCTCTCGCTGATTGCTATTACATGGAGCCGGGAGGGAGACCAATGTCCTGAACTCAGCTCTACCACCTCAGAGGCTCAGGCCTGACACCCAGCCAGAGCAGCAAGACCCTGTCAGCCACACAGCTCAAAGTTGTTTTTTTGAAGATGAAATGACATTGTAGTGCTTAAAAAGGTACCTTTTTCATTTTACACGTGATATTTCCTCTAGTTGGATACAGTAACTTCTGTCCCTTCAGCCAAATGTTTGGGTATCCATATGACTTTTGTTTTCTTTGGCCTGCTCTTGGATTCTTTCCTGTGTCACTTGGCAGTCAGTCCATCCTAAGGACTCCTGCAGGTCTCAGGACGTGGCATCTCCATCTTCTGCCACAGTGCGACACTCCACTGTGTGCAGCAGGCAGCAGGCAGGACATCTCTACTGTATTTCCATTAGTCTTCTATGATTCTTTTATTCACTACAAAGAATATCATAATTTGACAGATTTTACTAAAACGTTTTCCAATAACATGCAATTTAACATGAAAATGAGATCTCTGAATGGGAGTCCAGTTTGAGTCAGACCTATAGTTCTAAAGAGAGGTACTCATGAATCAGAAGAAAATTAGCGCTGTCAGTATTGTGAGCAATGTAGAGAGTGTAATCAGAAAATTAAACAACGTTCTACATTATACAAATTACATACACAAGTTCAGTGTAAGTAGGACCCATTAAGCCTCCACATGTATATAAATAAATGGGAGAGAACTCTATGTTTTGATGCCTTTTAAAAATCTCGTGTACAGATTTAAACCTTCCAGAGTTAGGGTTAGGGTTAGAAGACAAAACATTTATCACTTTATATCTGAAGTTTCTCTTGTAGCTCTGGGTAATTACACTGTACTCATATTTGGTTGCCAGTGAGAGTACATTTCAGAGCTACAGTAAACCGAATTCCAAGGACACAAGTGCATTTCACAGTTCTCAGAAACTTGATAATAAATCAACTGGAAAATTGTGAAAAAGGAAAATAGTAACAATTACATGTAGAGTTGTTACATTCACGACATATTTTAAATATTCTGATAAATAACAGGATTCATATGTTTGCTAAGTTTTTAGTGAAAATTAATATAAACACATTTGAAAAATATCTTCATTATAAATTTGAAGATAAATAGTTAAATATAGATCAATTTCTGTAAAGTATCTAAATCAATCTACATAGATTCTAGGATATACATATATTCTAGGAAATATGCAATTTTCCAATCTGATCTAAGGAAACTACATAATGTATTGAAAGAACTATTGTTTGTTTGTTTAACATGAGTGGGCTGCATAAGAGGCATTTGTTTTTTGATCATGAAAACTAATCTGAAGCGATTTTTGGTGTTTCACAAGGCTATTAAAACTTCAAGCATCACTTCTCTCTTCTAGGGATCAGTTTGATTTCCTAATACCTTGTATTCCCCTGTCTCTACCTCCCTTATCCTTAATTAAGCACATATAACTAGTGCTAATAATATATGTTAAATCTTCCGGGAATGTATATTAAATCCATCTCCTCAAAACCTCATGAGTTCATTCACTTTAATAATACAAGTATGTCTTTAAGAAGATGACTCCAATATATTTATCTTTGCACCAGAATTTTCTAAACTTTTGGTAATGTATATTATAAATAACTTTTTTTCCTTAGTAATATATATTTGCTTTTTAAAGTACATTAAAGAGCTGCCAGTCTTGTTGTAATTGGGAGAAAACAGGCTGCAGCCCATTTGGCAGATTGAGTGTCACCTGTAGCCAAAGTTGGGGTTATGCAGCCATATCTGGGGTTAGCTAGGAAAGAGCACATGGTACCATCTGGGAGCCACCTCCCTGAGAGTTCAGACTCCAATTTTGAAAACCCTAAGGGTGGTAATATATATTAAACAGCAAAGGAACATTACAGTTTTGATACCTGCTCAGCACATGAAAATGACATTTCCAAGTGTAGGGATTCAGCCAAACAGGAAGAGAATTTCCGGTTTTTATAGTCATACATTCTAGTCAATTCAAGACTTCAGACATGAGTCATCATAAAGCTACCTGAGAGAATGAAAAATAAAGGATTAGAAGCCCAGCAAAGGATTTTGTATTTGTGTCAATGTCGAGGTAAGAAATGTAAGAAGCAAGAATAGGGGAACTTAATTAAGCTTGATAATGAGGTCAACTACCTTGTTACTAGTGTCTAAAATAACCTGAATATGTGAACTGCTGTGAATCCATAGATGTAATTTTTAGAAATCCTGTTGAAGGGAGAAAGTTATAAAGTGCTAAGAAAGGCTGGCATTCTTCTCCTGTGATCTTTGGAACATAAAATATATCCTAGTTTCACCCATTCTCCCAAAACACATTTCATATTTCGCTATCATATTTATGCTCTTCTCTCTGGCTGGGTTATTTTAATGCTCTGCTTTCCTTTTCTAACTCTGTATATTCAGAACTAAGCTCTGTTACCATCTCTTCCAGGAAGGCTTCATGAACTACTCCAGACTACAACACATTCTTCCAAGTTATATTTTCTTCCATATCAAGCGTATTGTTTGACTACCCTTTTTTCATTATGGTTGGCCCAAACAAGTAAAACCTAAGTTCATGAAGGGCAGGGACCATGCTTATTCTGTTTTGTATCAGCCACAACAAAAATCCTGATTCATAACAAGGGAGTTAGAAATGCCACTTTAACTCCTTCATTCATTTATTCAACAACTAATGCTATTGCAAATATTTATTGAGAGCATATGATGGGCTCAGTGCTATGTATAAGAAGAGGTAAAGGTTCTTCTAGATCAAGACTTAGAGCACTCCAGCTTGTAGTGGTAAGAGTAGCTTATTGTATGCCTTCATTGTTCTAAGGCATAAGCAGATATAGGAGTAAACAAACCAAAGTCCTCCCATCGAGGGATGGGGAGGGGGACAGTAATAATGTTAGGTGGTTTAAGATAAGAGCGTAGGTGGTTGTCATTTCACGTAAGGTTGTCAGGAAAGTCTCCTTTGTTATAACGACATTGAGCGGGACTTAAGATATATTGGGAAATAGTGTTACAGGCAGAGAAATCACAAAATCCCTGACTTGAGAGCATTCTTAGAGTATGTTCGGCCAAAAAAGAAAAGCAAGTGTAACTGGAGCAGAGTCATCCATGGTTGAAGGGAGACATAGGGTCAAACGGTGGTTGTGGTTGGAACCCCAGAGCATTTGATTTCTGGGCTCCTCTAGTTACTGTAGTTTTCATGCTGAATAAGATGAAATGCTGGATTTTGAGCAGTGTCACTGTTGACTTTTGTTTTGAAAGATAATCTAGATGTTGTGTAGATGTGAAAGTAAAGGATTCTCTGAGAATCAGTTGCATTCCTAATGTTAATCCCCAGGGACACCTAAAGCCAAACCTGAATGTAAGGTATTAACTACTGATTAATACAGTCTGCGGTGGAGTCTGAGCCAGATCAAGGACAACCTGTATTAGCTTGTCCTCATTGTTTATGGAATAATGTTTGTACCTGGTTTCTGTTGTGCTTTTAATATTAAGCTTTCCTTGTTCAAATTACTGTGTCATTTCTCTCTCTTGATTGCACTCAGACTAACAAAGTAGTCCTTGGGTTGCTCTGCATTTTAGGCTATCTATAAGGGCTGCCTTGAGATCTCCGTGTCTTAAAGAGATTTTGGTAAAACTGCTTTATTTTTCACTACTTTATTTTCCTTCTCTTCCCAAGAGGTACTAGGGCAGGCTAGAGAACAGTCAGAGGAATCACATCATGTATTATTTCTCTGATTATGAATAAGTTTTCCTTACCAATAGTTTTGCACTTTCCCTACCATGAACTCTTTCCTTGAAGGCTCATTTTTCCTTTTTGAAAGATTCTTGGTAGCCCAGACATGACTCATTCATAGGGTATACTCAGCTGAACTTCTGTAACTTAGATACCAAGTCTGTGCAAGTTTGGAAAATTGTCAAGACATATGCACACGCACAAAGAAGTCTTTTGAGATGATTCAGTTTATTAAACATCCATCCCAGATATGTGTTGTTTGATTTCTTTTGTTTGTCAATATAGAGGCAGAAAGCATCTTAGAAATCATGTTAAGGGCAAAAATTGTTACCCCAGAGGACCAAATATAATTATCCTGGGAACTTGAAGAAAGTATACCAATTATACTAAAGATTAAAAGCAACAAGCAGCTTTACTGCATTTTCTTAATAGTCTCTGGGGAGCTTTTGTCAAAACGCTTCCCCTTAATCCTGATTTGTAAAAGGCTGTGGGGAATTGGAACTCTTCAGTCTTTTCAATATATTTGATCTGTTTACATAGAGAGCCAGCTCAGTCTCAGTTATAGGTTAGAATTTCTTTTCTTACAGAAATTACTTAATAGCTGAATAAACATCAACATCAAGGGCATTTACCATAGAGTACAATGCAATTAGTATAATTTTTCAAATTTCTTCCAGCATTAGTGGATTATATAAACATGGAGAGCATTTTCTTTCCTTTTGATTAACCTTGGACTTTATAATGGAAACAGCAAAATCAAAGTCATTATTGAATAATTTTAGTAAATAAAGTTCTAGAAGAATACTATATATATATATATATATATATGCATATATACGAACACCCATTCGTGTGTCTGTGCATGTGTGTAGCTATAGGAAATGTAAGGTTTAAATTGAAGGGTTTTAATTTGCCACTTTTGAGTTAAATTCACATGAAATATCTGCATATAGTAATCTATTCTACTTCTTAATCTTTTGAGCCCACATTTTGACTCTTAAGTGATATGCATATAAATTTGGAAACTAAAATCTCAGGGAAATTCTATATATACTTTAGTTTTTATTTCTCTTACAGGAACCTAATGATAGCGGCTTCCTAAAATCACAGATAATTTTACTAAATATTACTAAATAGTAGCAGTTACTGCTGTATTTTTTTCATTTACTAAATATTACTAAATAGTAGCAGTTACTGCTGTATTTTTTTCAAAGTTCTTTTCCATAGACAAAACCTGATTGCCTAGATCTGTAGAGAAGAGAATAAATGGCAAGTTACCATTTTAGGTTTGGTAATCTATTCTTAAATGCTTATCTAGTAATATGGCTTTGGAGTGATGAGCAAACAAGAGGCACCTCATAATAACAATTCCAGAAGCCTCTGTGTATTCCCTTAAAACTTTCAGATTCTCTGAAGCTTTGACTTTGACCAGCTCCTCTAATGCCCTTGGTAAGACATACATAGGTTATATTTTCATTAGAGAGTCCTCACTCCACACAACACAATACTTAAAATTTTTAAAAATTATTTATTTATTTGGTTGGTTGCGTTGGGTCTTTGTTGCTGCATGCAGGCTTTCTCTAGTTGGTCATTGTGGTGCATGGGCTTCTCATCGCAGTGGCTTCTCTTGTTGCAGAGCACTGGCTCTAGGTGCACGGGCTTCAGTAGTTGTGGCACATGGGCTCAGTAGTTGTGGCTCACAGGCTCTAGAGCACAGGCTCAGTAGCTGTAGCACACAGGCTTAGTTGCTCCATGGCATGTGGGATCTTCCGGGACCAGGGATTGAACCCGTGTCCCCTGCATTGGCAGGCGGATTCTTAACCACTGTGCCATCAGGGAAGTCCCAATGTTTTTTAAAAAATGAGGAGGAATGTAAACTTCGTCTGATAAGAAATCCTTTCAAAGACAAAACAGTCAAAAGGAAGAAACTTGTCAAATAAGCGGTAGCTATGACTGTGTAAAGCATTGTTCATTTAAAGCCATTCTGGCGGATTCAAAAAGCATTCTAAAAAAAGTCTCAAAGACTTGAAAATGATTTCTGAGACATGTAAGTCAATTGCCCTGTATTTTTCTTCTAAATAAGAAAGAGAGAGAAGAAAATACAGGAACAAAGAAAGAAGGCCTAAGAAAGAAAAAGACACTTTTATTTTGAACAGCTTTTGTTATTCTTTTAATCATCTTTGCAGCGTTCCTGTTATTTTCTAATCTTTACATGAGTGAACATGAATTTATAAATCTATATAACATGTAAAGGGAGGGACACCTTCATACTAATAGGATATTAGTGGCACATGTGGTATTGACTCAAGGAAAAGAGTAACCCTGGTACCACTGGCTGAATATTACCTGCAACCTTCCCAGTAGTGTCTATTTAGGGATAGCTAGGTTGTAAGTGGGCTGAGACATTTGTATGAATGGCCTTTAGGAAAACCTACTCAGCTACTTCTCTTGTGGTCCAGTCCAAAGAATCCATCTACAAAGCAGGGGACTCGGGTTTGATCCCTGGTCAGGGAACTAAGATCCCACCTGCCACGGGGCAAGTAAGCCCGCGCGCCACAACTACAGAGCTTGCACGCCTCATCTAGAGCCCAGGTGCCACAAACTACAGAGCCCACGCACCCTGGAGCCTGCGCGCCACAACTAGAGAGAAGCCCACGCACCACAACAAAAGATCCCACGTGCCGCCACTGAGACCCGACACAGCCAAAAATAAAATAAAATAAAATAAATAAATAATAAATAAATCTTAAAACAGGGAAAACCTACTCAAGCAGTAAATCAGAGTCCTAGAAGGAAATGATGGCATATTGAAATTTGGGCAAGTTGGGAGGCATTTAGTAAGACAAAATTGTGGACAAACTCTGGTGAAACCCAAGGGATTATGCAATTTCCTAGGGCTAGTGATAATAAGGCACCATTAATACCTTTCGTTCAAAGGAGCAAAGGGTTGAAATAGTTACCAAAACATGGAGAGGGGGCTCCCTGAGAAGCACTGTGACTTTGTTTCAAGTGATGCTTATAAGAAACTTGAAGGAGGAAAATGTGTACGTGGGTATAAATCACCAGCCTCGCTCTGTGCCTTTATTCCAATTTCCTGCTATGCTCTCCTTCCTGAAAGAGAGCAGGGAGGGTTATTCATGTAGTCTCTATTGATCAGCTTCCCAGTGTGTACTGACCACAGAGTAGGGTAAAGAAATATGGAAATTCGGGTCTAAACTAAATGGCAAGCGGAAGATATCCAGCACAGTTAGAAATAGTGACAAGAAATAGAGGAGATGCATTTAAGAAACAGAGAAGAGACAGACATGTCAGAAACAATTACATTTTGCTGGGGAAAATGCAGGAGTATTATCATGGATCCCAGAAAACCTTGCTTCCTTGGTTTATTTTAACCGTTTGTGCTGATGTCATTTGTTTGATATGAGTCTTTTTTTTTTTTTTTTTTTTTTTTTTTCTTTTAAGCGGAAGACACTTTCCGTAACATTTTGGACTAGAATAGCTGGGACCATCTCAGTTGCTTGTTCTGTTCAGTGTCATGGGAACGTCCCCAAGTTGTGGAAATATGTATGCTCTGTAACGAAATTTAAAAAGCAAAGACAAAGCCCCCGAAATATAAGAAATTTTTTATTTATTACACAGGATTTTAGAGGATTGTTTCAGTGTTTCTTGCTGTGTAGCAAATTAGCCGACAGGTGGTGGCTTAAAACAATAATTATTACTTGTCATGATTCTGTGAGTTGACCGGTCACCTGGGCAGTTCTTCTGCTCCACGTGGTAGAGCTGAGGTCACTCGTGTGATTTTTATCAACTGTGAGCTCAGCGGGAGCTAGAATGTACACAGTGGCCTCTCATCCTCCATGGTCTCTCACCCTTTAATAGATAAGACCCAATGTGCAAGTGTCTATTTGGCCTCTGTTAACATCATATCTGATAATGTCCTTGGTCAAGGGAAGTTGTATGCCAAAGCCCAGAATCAGTGCAGGGAGGACCCTACCAGGGGTGCATTATTCACTGTGGGCCGCTGATGTAGGAGTCTAAGAAAAGTTTGTATTTAAATGACATGATTTTTTTTTTATTGGAGTGTAACTGCTTTACAATGTTGTGTTAGTTTCTGCTATACAATGAAGTGAATCAGCTATATGTATACATATATCCCCTGCCTCTTGGACCTCCCTCGCACCTCCGCAATCCCACCCATCTAGGTCACCACAGAGCACCGAGCTGAGCTCCCTGTGCTATACCGTTCCCACTAGCTATCTGTTTTACACATGGTAGTGTATTTATGTCAGTCCTAATCTTCAGTGCAGGAATAGAGATGCAAACATAGAGAATGGACGTGTGGACACAGCCGGGGGGAAGGGGAGGGTGGGATGAATTGGGCGATTAGGTTTGACATGATTTCTTTATACTGAAACTTTTTATGAATGCCAGTAAAACTGATTTGCACCGAATACACAAAAGTGAAAAGAAAAAGGTTAAATTCACGTGTTCAAGTTCCTTGCAGTGCCACACATGAGACAGGTGCTTTCAGTGAAGTGCTGTAATAGAATTACATATGAAATGTTTGGAGAAATCTGAAGATGAGACCATAATCTCAGTCTGGGGATTGGGATGAGGGAAACAATTTTCTTTTCTTTTCTTTTCTTTTCTTTTTTCTGTGTCTTGAGGAAAAAGTAGGTCTTTGTGAGTATAGAAGGAATACAATTAGGATATTCCAGGAAAGGGATGAGAAACAGTATGGTAACATGACTGTTTATCAAGTGTTTGGGGAATTGTGAGAAGCTTTGTCTGAATAAAAAAGATTATATGGAGTAAACTGGAGCTGACAAGGAAGATTCAGTCCACTTTAAAAAATGTTGGTGATGCCCAGCTTCTGTGTCATGTAAGAAAATGACACATCAAATGTCTGATAACTGAGGACAGTGTGGGGTGCATGATATTTCCATTAAAGACTATCCAGGGCTTCCCTGGTGGTGCAGTGGTTGAGAGTCCGCCTGCCGATGCAGGGGACACGGGTTCGTGCCCCGGTCCGGGAAGATCCCACATGCCGTGGAGCGGCTGGGCCCGTGAGCCATGGCCGCTGAGCCTGCGCGTCCAGAGCCTGTCCACCGCAATGGGAGAGGCCACAACAGTGAGAGGCCCGCGTACCGCCAAAAAAAAAAAAAGACTATCCAGATTTATCATACAGGATACCCAGGGGTTCTGCAGGGGCTCTCCAGGTGGGAGCCAAGCATGTAGGTGTTGTGTTTATGAGGAAAAGAGGTCAAATCAGTGAAGAGGAGCCGGTGTTATGACAGGAAGACATATATCTGTGCCAGATCAGAGGCACAAGGCAAAGGAGTAATACTAATCATGAAAACAGGTAATGGAGCACTGCTGTTACAAACTGATGTATCAATAAATCATGGATACAGACTTTACTAGGGACTTGTCGGCTTCTTTTAAACGTCTCTAAAACTAGGATCCTCACATTAATTTGGAGCCAATGATACCTACTTTAGACTACCACTTTAATTAAATAATGTATAATATCTATAAAGTAATAACTGAACTGCTTGCAAATCGCAGATGGTTAATAAATTGTAGTGGTTGTTATTTTTATCTACACAGTTTAATGAGTAATAGGTACCTCATTAGGCTTTTTACAATCATTAATTTCTAACCTCCAGTAACACCCTACAAAGTAAATATTGTTATCTTTATTGTATATAAACAAAATGAGTCTTGGAGACCTTAATTCCTTGTTCAAATTCATAAGGTGAGTCAGTAGAAAGTCCACATTCAAACCTAAGTTTTCTTGATGTGAAAGGTTGGTAACTGTTAGATTCTGCCACAATGCAAAATGACATTTTATTAGGTGTAAATTATTGGGTAAATATGAGTGATTTCATCCCTTAGCCCACGACTTCTCTCTAAGTGCTGGGTCTGTTTTTACCAAAGAAGACATCTTAATAAAGCTGGGATACAAAGTTTACAGGGAATATAGAAGGGACAGAGTGTCTTTGGATGAAGGAACTATTGCTTTTGAATATATTTCGTTTAGAGTATCTGGTAATTCCTTTGGAGATTAATAGTGTGCCTTTATAAATATCAATCCGAGTCACTGGGGAGCACTTTCAAGGAGAACACAGAGCAGATACAAAAGACCTTCACCACATGGGCAGAAACACTCCAAAGTTTCGAGGTCTTCTCATGTAATACCAGCTTGTACACTGTGGAGCTGAAGGTCGGTGTGGCCTCGAGATGCTCTGTGAGAAGCGTGGAGCTTGTGGGAGGGCTTCGGGAAAGAAAGAATATTAAATACGTTCTCCTTTGGAGAATCCGTCCATGCCTCTCCTTTCCCTTACTTCATCTCTACCCCCAAGACTGTACCCCTTGCCTTAGTTTAAAGGAGCCAAAGAAGGAGATGTATAATTGTATTACCATTTTCTGAAGCTTAGAAAGTGAGATATCAGGACATTTAATGTTTTTCTCATGTTAATGTCATTATGTTACTTCCTACTCTATGTTGTAATATATTTTCATTTAATACTTGGAACCACCTAGTGAGGAAATGCCAGTTACATCTCACCTATATCTCTTCAAATACCACCACCATCTTCTCACTTGCTGTACTTCAGCAGCACTGCTTTTCTCTGAAAAGAAACCCAAGCGTATTCCTACCTGAGGACCTTTGATTGTGCTTCTCTTTCCACCTGGAAGCTCTTTCCCCAGTGTCTGCGTGGATAACACTCTTCATTCAGGTTGCAGCTCAGATGTCATCTCTTCTCCAAAGTTTTCCTTGGTGATTCAATCTAATGGCACCTCTCCAGTCTTACCCACAAATATTCTTTCGACTGGTCCTTTTGAAAAATATCTTCATCCTACAAATCAAGCCTGAAATTAATCTTGTTTAAGTGATGTCTCTTGTCTATTACTGTTTCTTCCCCAGATTAGAAGGTAGGGACTTTGGCATCAGAACCTTGCTTGTCTTTCTCTTCTCTGTATCACTGGTACTTAGATGGCTGAGAACTTGGCATAATGGCAGTGACCAATATCTGCTTGCTGCATAAACGAATGGATTAAAGCAATTATACTCCAATAAAGATGTTTTAAAAATTGCTGATAATATACAGACAAAAAATAAATAAATGGATGGATTTCTGATTTAGCTACTAAAAAAAAGAAGTGGAACTATAAGAAAGTTAGATGTGTTCCCATAGTTTGGGAAACTTTTCCAGTGAAGAACCAAATAGTATATATCTGGGACTTTGAGAGCTTCATGGATTCTGTTACAGCTACTCAAATCTACCATTGTACTGTGGCTGAATTCCAATAAAACTTTACTTACAAAAACAGACGGTGGGGGGCTTCCCTAGTGGCACATTGGTTGAGAGTCCGCCTGCCATGCAGGGGACACAGGTGTACCCCGGTCTGGGAAGATCCCACATGCCACGGAGATGCTAGGCCCGTGAGCCGTGGCCGCTGAGCCTGCACGTCCGGAGCCTGTGCTCCGCAACGGGAGAGGCCACAACAGTGAGAGGCCCGCGTACCGCAAAAAAAAAAAAAACAAAAAAGAAAAACAGACGGTGGGCCATAGTTCACCAAACCCTGCTGTAGAATATGGAAAAAATGCCCTGATGTGTGTATAAGCACATCTTCCGATGCGCCAGTAGCTGTGGTAAATTTGTATGTGATGAGTAAAATTTTGCCCTCATTTTCTTTTGCCCTATACCAAGTAACCAAATATACATAGTATTTTAGGTTTAGGTGACTGGTTCTGTGAACTAGATTTGTGTCTCAAAAGGAACATGATACTAGTTTTCATAAGTACAACACTTTTAATAAGTGAGTTAATCATCTACAAACAACGTTTAAACAACCTACCCTTGTCTTTCTTTCTATTGCGTATCCTCCTACCCTAGCTACTGGGGCAGTTTTTAAATATATTTTGTTCCAGATATTATAGTTTAGAAGAATTATTTAAAGTAATATATAGATTATGGTTTTAAAATCACAACTTGATAGGAGAATTCCTAGAATATCAACAGTTATGTCATACCCTCAGCCCACACAGTTTTTCTTCACATAAATAATTGATGTGTATTAATTTCTATGCCTCCCTCTACCTAGCTTCATGTTTAAAAAAGAGTTAAGCCTGTTAATGTCGCAGAACATTATGAAATAATTGAAATTATTTCACCCAATTAAATAACAATGCCACACGAGTGATTCAGGAAACACAAAGCTGACGTGATATAACTGCCATCTTCTGCTTGACTATATAAAAATAATGCAGCCAACATAATAATTGAAAATCTCAGAGGACAACAGTTTTGGATTTGTTTCTGATCAACTATGAATTATAATATATTGCAATGTTAACGTCTGACTGAAATATTCGTCAAATATTATCATCGAGTGAGGTGATGGATTTAATAAAATTTAACAAGTTAACCTATATACATTGAAAACCCATACTTCAAAATTTTACTGCTATTTCTGAAATTTTATGCAGGTATAATATTACTTTTCTTCAGAAAGACTATTCATCTTGGTGATCGATGACTATGGATTTGGATGTCGCTCTGTCACACTGCTAAATGTTATCTTTGACACCGGCATGTGTATCTTCTATTTACACATTATAAATATGGCTTTTATTTTCTGAAATTCAGAGAATATGTCATCTGATCCTGTATATTATTATTATTTGGATGAGGAGATATTCTCTAGGTTTGGTCCTCAGGAAGATTGATTCTTTTTACTGAAAACCTGTTGTTTTGCCAAATAATTTTTTCATAGGTCCATTAAATAGTCCATTAAATGGCAGTAATTCATATGCATTTCATTTAGGACTTAAATCTGCCGGATGGTTTATAGCACAGTTGACTTCAGCCATTTAGAATGTTATTCATAAACATTTGTCATCTTAAATCTTGTCATGAATCTCTTTCATGCAAGTATTTTTCTTTGTAGGAAATCAGTTAGTTACGTGGTCCTAATTCTTTATGAGCTACTTCTTTCTTCTACGAGCTCATTAGTTTTTCCCTAATTAGATTTGCAGAATAAAGCCAAAGGTTTTCATAAAAGCACTGCTATGTAACCTTTAAGCTAGTTTTATCCCACTTGTACTACGATAATTAACTATGGCCTCAAGAAGGCAGAGATATAAGTGACAGAAATTAGATTTTTGAAAAAGTAAAATCCCATTTTTAGTGAAAAGACTGTATAACTAATGTTAAATCCTTTATAAAAATGTGTCATTTAGAGAAAAATACATCTTCACATATGGAGCAGCCAGTGATAAATACGTGACATCAGTTAATTATACTATTAGAATCTGAGGTTACTCTTAGGTAAGGTAAATGTTCAGAATTTTATCACCTGCAAATTCAGTTTCTGTGTTAGCATACATATTTAGTGTGTAAGTCAGCATTGTCGGTGAAATGAAATGAATTTTAATGGAAAATGCAGATTTGCTGATTATGTATAAATAGCTAGTAAAGTTACTATGTTAAAGTATGGTTTTATTAGAGTCCTGAGAAACTGAGTTCCAAACATTAATGTACATAATGTTACATTGTGTTAAATATGACAGTACACATAGAATGTGTGATTGGCCAGTTCATAGTCTAAACAGTGTTTCCCAAATCCATATATTTTAAGATGGATATTCCACATGTCTATTAGGCAAATTTTTGATGAATGAATAGAATGTGTACCTATAAAGTTCAGAGACATATGCTTTTAGAGATAAGGAATAGAAGACTTTGCCAGTCCTCTGTATATATACCAAGTAGCTTTTGTTGAAGAAAATTGCAGCACTAATCCTTCAGGTTCCCTAGACATGTTATAGAATATGCATATCAACTGATAAAACAATCATACATTTAAATATTTTATAGATGCATACAAATAAACACCACATAATAGAATATTTTAATAAACTTCTGCCAACATTTTTATCCTCAGTATTTGGGAGATTTTCTAATTAAAAATTTGAAAATTATAAATATGTGTATTATTAAACTTCCTGAACTATTTAAAAGTTTTTCTCCAAACTATGGACTCTCAAACTTGTCTAGTTGTTTACTTTTATGTGTTCTCCAAGTTCAGTATCATCTGGTTTGAGCCCATTATTTTAAGCGTAACTTTGTAGATTAGAGTTCTCTTAACACATATTCTAGTATTCTTCTTCCTTGATTAGCAGTCTGGATATTTTCATCACTATCTACTGAAATAACAGGAAAGATTTTAGGCATCACTCTTTCGCTGTGTTCCAAAATTTTACTCCTGTTCTATATGTGGAAAATTTTTTGAGGAGGACAGAAATATTAAGTTACAGTTTCTTTGAATGTTACCTTCATTAAATGTGATAAGTTACAGGCAAGGGTAATATTATAAGCATTTAACAATATTTACCTATAGCACAGGTACCACCCAATCAGAAATGACACTGACTGTAAACAATTTGAATGGCTAAACTGTGTTGAGTGCCTGAATAACAGCTCAAACTACCTGACATAAATTCGTTAGTTCAGTATAACCCCTCTAAATGCTGATGGCTGTAAAACACTGTGCCTTTAAAACAATGTCAATTGTTTATGGTGTTTATTTATTTATTATTTTAGATGAGACAGCTACCAAGTTCCAGTGATAGAAATCAGGCATGTTTCCAAGTCCTCTCCACTTCCTTCCTTTTAGCTTGTTGATTAATAACTTGATGGCACTTTCACCTGATCTATTTGTATGGCTCTCTTCCTATAAAAAAAATCATAAACCAATAAGATTTTGACATATTGATAATTAATAAGGTACAAGCTTAATTGATATTAGTTGCTAATTGACCTTCAGAGTAGCTATTTTATTTATTTATTTATTTATTTATTTTTTTATTTATTTTGCTGTTCAGTGGGCTTCTCACTGTTGTGGCCTCTCCCGTTGCGGAGCACAGGCTCCGGACGCGCAGGCTCAGCGGCCATGGCTCACGCGCCCAGCCGCTCCGCGGCATGTGGGATCTTCCCGGTCCAGGGCACGAAACCGTGTCCCCTGCATCGGCAGGCGGACTCTCAACCACTGCGCCACCAGGGAAGCCCCAGAGTAAATATTTTAAATCACAGGTATAATTTAGCAAAATGATTCCCAATGTTGAAAGTGCTTTTCTTACCTATTCTGCTGTTAGTCTTTATGTTTTTAGAAGACACTAAAAATTTAGTCTTCAGAGTTAAAATTATAATTTTAATAACTGTAAAATCTGAAGTAAACAAAAATGACTTTAGAGATTTTGTAAAAATTAAGTAAACAAAAATTACCTTAGAATTTTTTATCATTTTTTCCAGTTTTAAGATTTTATTGACATGTAACATATTGTAAATTTAAGGTATACTATATGATGATTGGATACACATATATTGTAACACGATTACCACGGTAAGGTTAGTTAACACCTCAATTTTTAAACTATTCCAACTTCTAGGAAATTTAAAAATTATGTAATGGACACCCATGTGAGCACCATAAAAATGTAAGAAGTAGTTACATTTTGCCCTATTTATATCAGATCTCTCTTTAAAAAATAAAATAAATTCAGTAAATACAGCTAAATCTTACCCTTTATGTCCTTCTCCTCCAGAGATAAGCACTCTGCTGAACTTGGGATAAAGCAGTCCCATGCATAGTGTGATGGTTTTGCTACATGCATATTATCAATGTTATATATTTTATAGTTTCATATATGAAAATGAAACATATGGTATTGTGTAATATGTATAATTTAGTAACTTGTTAACATTGAAGAAATGATTAATGTATACTGTTATCGTTCTTGATTTTTACGAAAAATGCTTCTGGGCTTCCCTGGTGGCGCAGTGGTTGAGAGTCCGCCTGCCGATGCAGGGGACACGGGTTCATGCCCCGGTCCGGGAAGATCCCACATGCCACAGAGCGGCTAGGCCCGTGAGCCATGGCCGATGAGCCTGCGCATCCGGAGCCTATGCTCCACAACGGGAGAGGCCATGGCAGTGAGAGGCCCGCGTACGGCAAAAAAAAAAAAGAAAAAGAAAAATGCTTCTAATGTCTCACTATTAAGTATGTTGGCTTTTTAAACATAGTTTTGTAATTGTGCTTTCACTGTTTAAGGACACACTTTTTTCTAGCCTGTGTTGCCTTTGGCATATGTAGCCAATTGAATGTTTGGGCTCCGTTACTCCTACCTAGATCTCCCCCCTTGCCGTAGTTTTATTGTTGATGAAGTATACCTTCTGTCTTGCCATGGCAGGAACATAAACAGAGGAAGATTTATTTGGGGTTTGCTTTTCTCAACTGTCTATCCTGGGAGTGATATTTATGTCAACATTTTTTTTTTTGACTTACTATACCATGAGAATAGTGAGAATTTGGTCTTCAAAAACCTACTGCTTTCATATCTCAAGTATATATATTTCTTCCTGAAAAAGCCACCATTAAAAATTAACATTTTGACATTTTCTTTGGTCAAGGGGCTGGTCTAAAGAATTCCTCTTTCACTGGGGTTTTAGACTTTAAAGATCCTGGCCTTTGTTCTGGGGTCTCCTTTTCAACCTTCACTTTACATGGGCCCAGGTGCTAAAACTCAGCCTTCTGCAGTGGATCCATGATGCAGAGGGCTGCCACACTCACACTGCAGTGTTAGCAACCATTCATGGTTATCTCCTGGGAATTCCCTTTTATGTTTCTTCAGTGTTTAGATCTGTATTTCAATGAATAAATAAATAATGATATTTATCTGGAACGTCTAGATGTGGGACAGTTTTTAGAACTTATTAGTCATAATTTGTTAGGAGATATTTTGTTTTCTCTATAGCTGAGATGGGGAGTTTGATAGAACTGTTGGTAATTTTCACAAGCAAACATTTTTGCAGGTATGTTGTACAGTACAGTTGACCCTTGAGCAACATGGTGGGTGGAGGTGTGGAGAGGGATTAGGGATGCCAGCCCTCCTCCCATTTGAAAATCTGCATATAAATTGTAGTCGGGCCCTCCCTATCTGAGGTTCCACATCTGTGGGTTCAACCAACCCCAGGTATACCACTGTAATATATACTATTGGAAAAAAAGCTGCATGTAAGTGGATTCAGGCAGTTCAAACCTGTGTTGTTCAAGGGTCAACTGTGTAGATCCTCAGAATATTGTATGCCAATGTGTTTGTATTTTAGTGTATTACAAATTACTTTTGAGAAAAAAAGATTGGTCTCTATGCCTGCGTGGCAATCCTTATCACAGGATACAGCATGGTATTCTGTTCAGGTGTGTCTAACAGGCTGCATAACTTGATTTTAATCTTATCCCAAGCCTCAGTGAATATAAATGACTAATACAACATATGACTTTGAATTTAATTTGAAACTAAAGAAGCATAAACCCAGACTTTGATGGGATTCAGACTAGAACTTAACTTTCTTCAAAAGTTTGAAGGAAAAGAACCATATTTATAAAGGCTTGTTGAAGAATTAAGCTCTGGAGAAAAAAAATAAACTATGAATAAGTCAAAAGTGTTTGGATAGTTAGTTCAAATATTTAATGTTGACCATTTATTGGAATTGTAATTAACTTTTCTGTTGTAAGGAAATTTGACTGAAAAATGAATTTTCACTTAAAAAAAGCTAGAAAATCTCTTATTTTCTGCCATTTTGTATTTTTCCTGTGTCCCAACTGATCAATATTAAAGCAGTAAATAATCAGAGGGAAACATAACTCATATATGGGAGATGTTGCTAGATATTCCTTGTTTAAATTAGTCCCGTCTTAATTTTGATCAAAATGAAAATTTAAATCTCTTCCTACTGAATGCTTTACTAATTCACTATAATTAAGTAGAGGCTAATATAATTTTTTGGTTTTTTTAATGAAACTTTCATTGTTTCTTATAAATTTTTCTTGCTGGAAAATTGTTTCTATTCTTGATTTTTCTTTATGGCAATTTTCTTTCAAGGACTAGGCAAGAAAAGTTTGCTAGGGAATGACATGGAATTTTTATCAGATAATTGACATTGTTTGGGTGGGAGTCTAAGTAAATGTTTATATTTATTCTGAAGTTGGAATAAATCAGGTCTACTAAAAACATGTGAAACTACTATATTTAGTGGTAAGACAAGACACTGTATTTTTTAAAAGGGTATTTGAAGTTCAGTAGCATTGCTGTAAATTGTTAAAATTTTATTGTGCATAAATATGGCTCAGCACCAAAATTTAATTTTTTTAATTGAAATTTTTTTTCTAGCTTGATTGAGGTATTACTGTCATATGACATATGTAAGCTTAAGGTGTGCAATGTGATGATTTAATATATGTATACATTGCAAAATGACTATCACAGTAAATTTAGTTAAAACCTACATCTCAGATGGAATCACTTTTAAAGTAAGTTAATTGGATGTGTAGTTCAGTATATTCCAGTTAGTTCATTGTTGAACTTTTATAACTAAATGAATTATTGAGCAATGGCTCACTAAATTATAAAGCAAACCAAATGCAATTAGTACTTTTTCTACATGTTAGTTATCAATATGTGTTCTTTGTGTCTAAAATGTGTGCGTGTTTGTACAAAGAAGTTTCAAAAGCCAAAACATAAACTGATCATATGATATATTATTCACCATCATGTCTAGACCCTTATCATGATTCTAGTTCAAAATACATTCATCTGGATAGATTCTAGAACAATGGTAACAATTTCACGTATTCTGTGATGTTTTCTGCAATATTGGGCTAAGAGAGTTGTATAAGCTTTAAAAATGGAGTTGTATTACATTCAGTCCAGATTCCTTTGTGTGGTAAGCAAATTTTCAGAACTCATAAAACAGAGAATAAAGGACTGTCATATATTGCAAATTATCCTGTAATCTTAAATCAGATACAAGGAACTATTGTAAAAAGTCTGTACAGTGATTAAATATTTATGTGAACATCTGTATGTTACTGAAAGTAGCATTATTAAGTTCTTTGAATAATTCACATGTTCAGATATAAGAATGTAAAAATAGTGTTGGGGTATAAACAAGTAGACACATTTTACACAACTTGCAAGTAACAGATTTCTTTTTATTTACTTTTTATCCCATCTCCACAGAAGAATAAGATACTTCCTGCTTTTTTCATTTATCTAATGAGTTTAATCTCACTGCTTTCCTCTTCTTATTATTGTGACATGTTGCTTGGGAGTAACTTTATTTTGTACCAAAACAGAGCTAATTTGAATTTATAATCTTCTACCCCCAAGAGTTACTGTTTTCATAAGAGAAATTTACAACATATAGACACCCACCTTCTCACTGCTCTTTTTTTTTTTTCTTTTTTTCTTTTTTTTGCGGTACGCCGGCCTCTCACTGGTGCGGCCTCTCCCGTTGTGGAGCACTGGCTCCAGACGCGCAGGCTCAGCGGCCATGGCTCACGGGCCCAGCCATTCCGCGGCATGTGGGATCCTCCCGGACCGGGGCACGAACCCATGTCCCCTGCATCGGCAGGCGGACTCTCAACCACTGCGCCACCAGGGAAGCCCCACACTGCTCTTTATTTTACAGAAAGGAAGAGGCACAAATGCTTGGATTTGCAGTCTCTCCCTAGATTGTACACAGCTCCATCATACTCCCACCAATTGTATAATATACAATTAATTGAAAGGAAAATACAATTAGGGAAGACATTCTCATTCTCTTAATTTCCAATTTCCTCAGTGGGTAAATTGTATTATTCTATATCTCTTTAGAGACTCATTTCCATGTTAAGGAGAAAAAAGTAGATTAAAACACTTTCAGAAGGCTTTCCCAAAAAAGAGGGAGAAAAAGAATCATTCACTGGAAAAAAGTATGGAAAAAGATTTTCCTATGAAGCTTATTTTTCAAGGGAAAGGGATATATTCTCTGAAAGCAACCCTGCCCACCCCCAACTTCATCTAATAGCTCTTTGGCCAGAACAGGATCTCATGGTCACCCATGAGATCACCACTGTAAGTGGGCCTGGAAAATAGCTCACATGTTCATGGAGATGCCCATTGGATAACAAACAGAGAAAGTTTGCTTAGTCAACCAAGCAACACAATAAATATTTCACATCTTAACTGACTTCAGCTCATGCATGAAGTCAGTTTCTAAACACCCTTTCCTCCTGGACCTGTCTCCTGACCCTTACGTTTAGCTAGGCCCTCTGTTCTGTGCTACCGTATTATACTGAACTTCTCCTTATCCTGTCATAACATTTCTAACAGCAAATTTTAAGAGCTCATTTGTCAACATTTCATTAGACATTAAATACCATGAAAAGGCTAGAGTAAAGCACAAATTGAACATAAAATAATCATTGAAGATATGTTTCCCAGAAAAGAATGAGGGAACTAAAAATGAATGAGCAGCTATTTAAAATACTTGGAACACATTAGGTACTTACTAATTTTAGCTTCTTTCCTTTTTGCTCTATGTCTTTCCTTTTCCAAATTAACAAAACTTTGAAACATAGAAGAGATTTGAAGAACCTAAAAAAAATTTTTAGCGGTATCTAAAGAAGCATACTTGGCAGCAATTTGGATTCAGAATTCAGTTTCTTTGAGTTCTGGTTTCAAATCTTACTGAAGAGGTAAAAGATATCTAGCTCATAGGGTTATTATGGAAAATAAACAACATAACCCAAGTTAAATGTCGATCACTATCCCTATAATACTAGACAAGCAGTGAATATCTATATGAGCTCTTCTTTTTTTTTTAGCTTTTAAGGCCACTCTCTATCAAAGTAGACCCAACAGTGTGAACAAACCACTTACCATTTCATCATAATTATATTGGCATTATTTAAGAAATCTTACTTTTCTCTTTTTCAACTTATGAAGGTGAAAACTGAACTGAGGATGATCTCAGAAGAGTTGTGAAAGTTTTATCCTTAGAGGGTCAAGTTACAGAAGAATAAATCCTGACGATTAATCTATTCCTGGAGTTCTAAACTTATTAATAACCTGAACAAAGCAATTGAAAATCTGCTCATCAGTTTTGTAGATGATACTAAATTAGGCAAGCTTGTTAATGACTCTGAAATTGAGAAGTGCAATTTTAAATGAATCTGACAAATTGTAAATGAGTATTCTTTCCTCAAAGCTTAAATAAATAATACATTAATGATAACCTTTTTTTAGGACCAAAAAGCAAAACAAACATAGAGTATGGGAATATTAGCCAGACAAAAGCACAGAAGAATGGAATGAAAGATTAAGGTGGGTAGAAGAAGAAATACTAGCAATTTCTTCTTTTTTGAAAAAAAAAAATTTTTTTAAATGAAGTTTAAAATTATGTTCAATACGCATTTTTCAAGGAATGTTTACATCATTATTTTAAATTTGCTTCATTTCGTTACATTGCCTCACTCAGCAGATCTGAAAATGTTAAAAACTTTCTCTTTCCTGAGCAACCAACCAATATGCATGAGTTACATATACCCTTACTGGCTTAAATTTACTTAGTCTCTTGAAAAATGACTTTACCTGCTGAAATCTTTTTCTTCCTCTATTCTGTTGAAAGTACTCTTGCTAACATCATCCGTGCCCTCAATAAAGAAAACTTTTCATCATTTACTGTATTTGTTCATCTCTTGAATGAATATTAGGCTCATTTGACTGTATTATGACACAGCTATTAGAGGCTATGAATTAAGGCCAAGTTTCCAGTGATAATAGACGTTGTGTTTCTGACAGGTTGAAGCTGTAAGGCATAGATTTTCCATGGTATCATACAAGGCTCTAAAGAGCATTTTGGTAATTTAGAACATATTATTGTCATTCCAGTGATTAGGGAATACTTTTGGCCAGGAGTGGCAGGGTGCCCAGGTCATTGTAGAGCACAGGATAATGCTTCACAGAATACAGTTGTTATAGACTAAGTAATACCCTACTGGACGTTCACATGCAGGGGTTTGTGGGGAAAAAAAAAAAAAAACCAACCAAACAAAAACCCTCTTCAGATAATGAACCTGGAACCTTGTTTTTACATATAAAGCACAAGTAATTTTTCATGTTTTCAGGATACACTGAATTCCCAAAGAATATAATAATTATACTGGGGGAGATATATATTTGATTTTGTTCAGAACTTTGAAGAACTGTTCACCATTTAATAAAATCGTGTCACCAACAGCAACATTACTCGTGGTACAGCATATAAGTTACACATAAACACATTTGAGCCAGTCTGAATTTGTAGTTGTCACATTCGTGGTGATTCTATGTTGAAGTGCAGCAACTGGCTACTTTATTACATTTTCTAATTAATCCATTCTGAGCATTTATTTAGTGAAATACATATTATTTTATTATAAACTACTTTGTAATTTCATATATAATAGTTATGTAATTATACTAGCTTCAAGGGTATTTGTGTAAGTCATATCGCCTTTAATTTTATAAATGTACAGAGTTTTATAGAATGCCTGTTATTATAAGAGATTCTGCTGAAGCTGAGCGCTTTGGCTGTAGGTGAAGACAGTGCGGTTTTGAGTAGGTTTACTCCTCGAGTTACTCTGAGGTAAAGATCATCCCTGTCAATCACTAGGGGATCCTCATTTAGGAAGTCTTGTCTGGACGATGAGCCTTAGACAGCAGTAGAAGACATTTGAAGTCATGTGTCTTGCAGGGCTCTTAGTTCCCCGACCAGGGATTGAACCCAGGTCTCCCACAGTGGAAACATGAAGTCCTAATCACTGGACTGCCAGGGAGGTCCCAAGATTGTTTTTATTATTGGAAATAGATATGTTTTCTGCCAAACAGAAGCAGATAGAGATTTAGGCAGGGAAGTCTCCATGTTGTGCTCCACAAAGTGAAAGTCAGACTAAGTAATTGCTTATTGTTGGCTGGGCCTATTTACCTTCTCTTAATTCCCCAAATTTAGTAATGCTTAGAAAATCTCAACTGTACTGGAATACATTAAGAAAAGTATCTTATTTGCAGGCTTGGAGCATATTGCTTAGGGGGAGGAAATGTTCTCCTAATCCAGTTTAAGTGGTGGCAGAAAAGGTGAATCTTAGGCTTCCCTGGTGGCGCAGTGCTTAAGAATCCTCCTGCCGATGCAGGGGACACAGGTTCGAGCCCTGGTCCAGGAAGCGCCCGCATGCTGCGGAGCAGCTAAGCCCGTGCACCACAACTACTAAGCCCATGAGCCACAACTACTGAGCCCACGTGCCACAACTACTGAAGCCCGCGTGCCTAGAGCCCGTGCTCTGCAACAAGAGAAGCCACCGCAATGAGAAGCCCACTCACCGCAACAAAGAGTAGCCCCTGCTCGCCACAACTAGAGAAAGCCCGTGTGCAGCAACGAAGACCCAACAAGGCCAAAAATAAATAAATATTAAAAAAAAAAAAGTGTATCTTACAGAACAAGGAAGGAACAATAAGATCCGTTTCTTACACTACTTGTCGATATTTACTCCCTCCATTTACAGCTTAAGGGGCCTGGTATGACAATCTTAAGGGTGCTAGCCAAATTCCTTATACTTGCCAAATTAATAAATTCGTTACAAACAGCCAGTTGTCTCTCCTTCTAAATCTGGCTGTCAGGACATCCCTTTCCTGTTTTGCCTCATTTCTTCTGTCTCCATCAGTGGATTCTTTTTTCTTGTCATACATTTAAATAGTAGTGCTTTCAGTTTCCTAGTCTCAGTCTTATTTTTTCCGCATATTATATCCTCATCATCAGAAATCTTACTCACATGAGTTTATCTACAACCTAAACACTAAATGTCAATACTGAATTATTGAGTTCTACATCTATTTTTTCCAATTTCCCATCTAGATTCACCAAAGCCACTTCAAACCAAACATCTTCATTACTGACCCATTCTCTAGCTTTTCATTCTCCCCAAGTGGTGCCTCATCCTGTATAGTGCATCTAGATTAATCTAGATTAATCTAGATTAATGAGAGACACCATATTTACCCACTCTATCCAGATTTTGATCTCTCAGTTACCCGCCCCCCCCCCACAGTGTAAAATACATCACCAGCTTCTGTGGATGTTTCTCCTGAATATCCACGTGGTCTCCAGTTTCTCTCCAGCTCCATTTTCATGATCACTACTCTGCATAGACTATAACAATACATTCATAACTGAGTTCCTGCATTCTAACTGAATCTCCTTCTATATATCCTCTTTATGTGATTTCTTTTTAAAACATTTTTATTGGAGTATAGTTGATGTACAATGTTGTGTTAGTTTCAGGTGTACAGAAAAGTGAATCAGTTATACGTATAGCCACTCCTTTTTAGATTCTTTTCCCATATAGGCCATTACAGAGTATTGAGTTCCCTGTGCTGTACAGTAGGTCCTTATTAGTTATCTACTCTTTATCGGATTTCTAAACTAGGATGTAGAAGATGATCCAACAGAAAACAGAAATATTATCATTTCTGTGGCAGTTTTACTGGGCCACGAATTCTTTGTCACCCCCTGCCACTGGGAGGCAAGATATATGTCTGTCCCCTGAAGCTGGGATCTGTGACTGCTTGACCACTAGAATATGAAAAGGATGATGCTCTGTCAGTTTCCAGGTCCAAGAAGATGGAGTGATTTGCATTTAAAGCAGGTTATCTTTCTAGAAAAATTCATGGATTTATAATTTCTAAAACCCTAGTCATTAACTGTAAAAAACAATTTTATTTTTTCAGAGCAGTTTTAGGTTCACAGCAAAATTGAGGGGAAGGTACAGAGATTTCCCGTATGCCCCCTGTGCCCACACACGCACAGCCTCCCCCGTTATCAGCAACCCCCCCCCGCAGACGGTACATTTGTTACAACTGATGAACCTGCATTGACACATCAGAGTCACCCAAAGTCTATAGTTTACATTAGGGTTCATTCTTGGTGTTGTGATATTCTGTGGGTTTGGACAAATGTATAATGACAGGTGCTTACCATTATAGTATCATGAAAAATATTTTCACTGCCCTAAAAATCCTGTAATTTACTTTTCAGATGTTTTCCAGTCTTCATCCAGTCTTATATGCTTGTCTTCGTTTTCCAGATGCCTCAAACCTTTTATTGACCTCACGCTTCTTAACCTTGCATCTGCAGTATTCCCTCAAGATTTAACCTTTAACCTTGGGTTGCTCCAATCTTTGCCCTTTTTCAGAATCTTGAGGTATACAGTTAGCCTCGTTTTTCTCTATTTATGCATTCTAACAGTCTTTGTATTTCTAACACATTACTCTAAATTTAGCCTAGTAATCTACAATGAGATATTGTAAATGCCCGGAATGTATTCCACTCAAATAGGTCCTACCTGAGTAGTGTAATTCTGCTTAGGAATTGAAGCGACATCTAACTGACGCTTGGAATCTACCGATTACATTTCAACCTGTCTCCTTTCTAGTTCACACCATTCCACCTGAACCATCCTTGGTATCGTACTTCCCTAAATGTTCCGTTAAAGCAACCTGCTTGTTCTCCAAGGAGTGATCAGAAATCGAGGCCCATAAAAGTCCAGATCTGAAATTGCAGCATCAGTTAGTGTGACTTAACATATTCTTACTGAGATGAAACTTCAGATTTATAGTAATTTAGAAAGCCACAGGAGATACACAAAAATATGCAGTATATACAGATCAACTTAAATGTAATATGTGGAAGCAGACACTAGCTGGATTTATGGAAGAACTTTTATTATTATCTCTCTTGTCTTTCCTCCTCTGTTTTTTGTCTCATTTTCTGTCCCCCCAATTCTTTTAAAGTGAGTGGGCCATGCACATTCAATCCTAGTTTGTGACCCTCACTGACAGACCAACCCCACATCTTAGGATCACTTGAGCAAATTGCCGTTATTGAGCAGTGAGACCCCTGGCTTAAAAAAAAAAAAAGTTTCCTAGTATTCATAGATAGAGTGGCAATGATATGTTGAGAAAGCTCTCTCAGAAAAATGGGGCGCAGTTGGTTGAAATACTGAAGTGCTCATTTAATTAGGATTTTTGGGATAAAACTCCCATATAGGCTGACAGAAACTTTCCTGTGGGGTTTCTATGTATTTCACTTTTGATGGAATGGCAGTGAGAGACTGGATGGCAAAACTGAGAAACTACATCTTTTACGATAATAGATGATCTGAGGTGGGGGGCTTGATTGCTAATATGAGCGAGCGATGGTGGTTGCTCGTCAAACATAACGATATGAGGATACGTCTAACACAATATGGGTCTTCTAGCTCATAATCTTGTAAGACGCACCACATCCTACCACTATAGGAAAGCATAAGGAACCCTGACAGTGGGACATTCTAAATATTTGTTACGAATGCCTCCCCCAAATTCTGCAGTAGTACAGCCTGTTTTCAGACGTATCGGGGAAATCTGAGAAAGGCTGACACTAGCCCTGCCATAGTACGAGGAGATGTTTATGGAATGTCATAAACTCTGGCTTAGTTCTTTCAGCAATTGCTCAGCTAAGGGATCTGACGTAAACAGTACATTCTTATTAGCAGAGCAGCCTGACTGAGCTCATTGTACACCTGGTGAGATAAACAGTTACTCTCCAATTAAACACAAGCCCTTTGGCATAATGGTGTGTTTCTGGGAGATATACTCCATGGGTCTCTTGAATTCCTGTATGTTTTATAGGCAGAAGCCCTAAGGGCCTTTGTCCCAGACTACTTTTTTTTTTTTTTTTTTTTTTTACGTGGGCCTCTCACTGTTGTGGCCTCTCCCATTGCGGAGCACAGGCTCCGGACGCGCAGGCTCAGCAGCCATGGCTCACGGGCCCAGCCCCTCCGTGGCATGTGGGATCTTCCCGAACCGGGCACGAACCCGTGTCCCCTGCATCAGCAGGCGGACTCTCAACCACTGCGCCACCAGGGAAGCCCCAGACTACATTTTGTAAGGATTTTTGTATAGCACAGGGCAGGTTTGCTTACTGTCCAGTACAATAAAGATAATGTCTCCATCTGGGGCAGAATTAGGACAGGTTAGCTTGAAACCCATTAAAAAGATGGGGGTTTCCTAAGCTTGGGCATATCAGCTGTGGGAGAGACCACTGTGGGTTTAGCATTTACCCTGACTTCTCTGTGTTGCCTTCAGGAGACTTAGGGCACAAGGGGAAACAGGGTGAATATGAAGCTCGTGCTGCCTGTTATACTGTGATTAATACACCCCTTTGTCTCTGACCCAGGAGTCCTGTGTCTTCTGCTACTGTGTCTTGGCTGTAACATCCTAGGTTCATTTAGGATGTGGCTGAGAAGGTAAAATGAGCTGAAGGTCAGGAGCTCCAGGCAGAGATACTTCTGAGTCTGATATACATTGTAAAAAATAATAGGGTCACACTCACTTCATTTTCTGGCACTGGGACATTTAGGGACTGAGAAGTTGCAACATAGAGATTCTTTTTCTTTTTTAATTCTGTTTTTATTTTTATTTTAATAGATCTTTATTGGAGTATAATTGCTTCACAATACTGTGTTAGTTTCTGTTGTACACCAAAGCGAATCAGCCATATGCATACATATGTCCCCATATCTCCTCCCTCTTGAGCCTCCCTCCCACCCTCCCTATCCCACCCCACTAGGTCATCGCAAAGCACTGAGCCAATCTCCCTGTGCTATGCTGCTGCTTCCCACCAGTTAACTATTTTACATACCGTAGTGTATATAGGTCAGTGCTACTCTCACTTCAACCCAGCTTCCCCCTCCCACCCCATGTCCTCAAGTCCATTCTCTATGTTTACCTCTTTATTCCTGCCCTGCAACTAGGTTCATCAGTGCCTTTTTTTTTTTTTTTTACATTCCATATATGTGTTAGCACACGGTATTTTCTTTCTGACTTACTTCACACTGTATGACAGACTCTAGGTCCACCCAAGTAGTGGGATTGCTGGGTCATACGGTAGTTTTATTTGTCGTTTTCGAAGGAGCCTCCATACTGTTCTCCATAGTGGCTGTATCAATTTACATTCCCACCAACAGTGCAAGAGGGTTTCCTTTTCTCCACACCCTCTCCAGCATTTATTGTTTGTGGATTTTTTGATAATGCTCATTCTAACCTGTGTGATGTGATACGTCACTGTAGTTTTGATTTGCATTTCTCTAATAATTAGTGATGTTGAGCATCTTTTTCATGTGTCTCTTGGCCATCTGTATGTCTTCCTTGGTGAAATGTCTAGGTCTTCCGTCCATTTTTTAACTGGATTGTTTGCTTTATTGATATTGAGCTCGATGAGCTGTTTGTATATTTTAGAGATTAATCCTTTGTTGTTTCATTTGCAAATATTTTCTCCCATTCTGAGGGTTGTCTTTTTGCCTTGTTTATGGTTTCCTTTGCTATGCAAAAGCTTTTAAGTTTAATTGAGTCCCATTTGTTTATTTTTGTTTTTATTTCCGTTACTCTAGGAGGTGGGTCATAAAAGATCTTGCTGTGGTTATGTCAAAGAGTGTTTCTCCTATGTTTTCCTCTAAGAGTTTTACAGTGTGTGGTCTTACATTTAAGTCTTTAATCCATTTGGAGTTTATTTTTGTGTATGGTGTTAGGTAGTGTTCTAATTTAATTCCTTTACATGTAGCTGTCCAGTTTTCCCAGCACCACTTATTGAAGAGGCTGTCTTTTCTCCATTGTATGTTCTTGTCTCCTTTGTCATAAATTAGGTGCCCATATGTGCATGGGTTTCTCTCTGGGCATTCTATCCTGTTCCATTGATCTATATTTCGGTTTTTGTGCCAGTACCAGACTGTCTTGATTACTGTAGCTGTGGTATAGTTTGATGTCGGGGAGCCTGATTCTTCCAACTCCATTTTTCTTTCTCAGGATTGCTTTGGCTGTTTGGGGTCTTTTGTGTTTCCATACGAGTTGTAAGATGTTTTTGTTCTAATTCTGTGAAGAATGCCATTGGTAGATTGTTTTGGGTAGTAGAGTCATTTGCACAATATCCGTTCTTCCAATTCAAGAACATGGTATATTTCTCCATCTGTTTATTTCATCTTTGATTTCTTTTATCAGTGTTTTATAGTCTTCTGAATACAAGTCTTTCACTCCTCAGGCAGGTTTATTCCAAGGTATTTTATTCTTTTTGTTGCAGTGGTAAATGGGAGTGTTTCCTTAATTTCTCTCTCTGACTTTTCATTGTTGGTGTATAGGAATGCCAGAGATTTCTGTGCATTAATTTTGTATCCTGCAACCTTACCAAATTCATTTATTAGTTCTAGTAGTTTTCTGGTGGCATCTTTAGGATTGTCTGTGTATAGTATCGTGTCATCGGCAAACAGTGACAGTTTTACTTCTTCTTTTCCAATTTGTATTGCTTTTACTTCTTTTTCTTCTCTGCTTGCTGTGGCTAGAGCTTCCAAAACTATGTTGAATAAGAGTGGCGAGAATGGACGTCCTTGTCTTGTTCCTGATCTTAGTGGAAATGCTTTCAGCTTTTCACCATTGAGTATGATGCTTTCTGTGGGTTTGTCACGTATGGCCTTTATTATGTTGAGGTAGGTTCCCTCTATGCCCATTTTCTGGAGAGTTTTTATCATAAGTGGGTGTTGAATTTTGTCAAAAGCTTTCTCTGCATCTATTGAGATGATCATATGGACTTTATTCCTTAATTTGTTAATATGGTGTATCACATTGATTGATTTGCATATATTGAAGAATCCTTGTATCCCTTGGATAAATCCCACTTGATCATAGTGTATGATCCTTTTAATGTGCTGTTGGATTCTGTTTGCTAGTATTTTATTCAGGATTTTTGCTTCTATATTCATCAGTGATATTTGTCTGTAATTTTCTTTTTTTGTAGTATCTTTTTCTGGTTTTGGTATCAGGGTGATGGTGACTTTGTAGAATGAATTTGGGAGTGTTTCTTCCTCTGCAATTTTTTGGAGGAGTTTGAGAAAGGTTGGTGTTAGCTCTTCTCTAAATGTTTGATAGAATTCACCTGTGAAGCCATCTGGTCCTAGACTTTTGTTTGTTGGAGGATTTTAAATTATGGTTTCAATTACATTACTTGTGATCAGTCTGTTTATATTTTCTAACTCTTCCTGGCTCAGTCTTGGAAAATTGTACCTTTCCAAGAATTTGTCCATTTCTTCATGGTTGCCCATTTTATTGGCATATAGTTGTTTGTAGTAGTCTCATATAATCCTTTGTATTTCTGCAGTGTCAGTTGTGATTTCTCCTTTTTTATTTCTAATTTTATTAATTTGCATCCTCTCCCTTTTTTTCTTGATAAGTCTGGCTAAGAGTTTCTCAGTTTTTTTTATCTTCTCAAAAAACCAGCTTTTAGTTTTATTGATCTTTGCTACGGTTTTCTTCATTTCTATTTCATTTATTTCTGCTCTGATCTTTATGATTTCTTTCCTTCTACTGACTTTGGGTTCTCTTTGTTCTTCTTTCTCTAGTTGTTTTAAGTGTAGGGTTAGATTGTTTATTTGAGATTTTTCTTGTTTCCTGAGGTGAGAGTGTATTGCTGTAAACATCCCTCTTAGAACTACTTTTGCTGTGTGCCATAGGTTTTGGGGCATTGTGCTTTTGTTGCCATTTGTGTCTATGTACTTTTTTATTTCTTCTTTGATTTCTTCAGTGATCTCTTGGTTATTTAGTAGCACACCACCATGTATTTGTGTTTTTTACGGTTTTTTCCTTTAATTGATTTCCAGTCTCATAGCGTTGTGGTCAGAAATGATGCTTGATATGATTTAAATTTTCTTAAATTTTCCAAGTCTTAATTTGTGACCCAAGATGTGATCTATCCTGGAGAATGTTCCATGTGCCCTTGAGAAAAAAGTGTATTCTGCCACTTTTGTGTGGAATGTTCTATAAATATCAGTTAGATCTATCTGGTCTACTGTGTCATTTAAAGCTTGTGTTTCCCTATTTATTTTCTGTTTGGATGATCTGTCCATTGGTGTAAGTGAGGTGTTAAAGTCCCCTACTATTATTGTGTTATTGTTCTTTCTCCTTTCATGGTTGTTAGCATTTGCCTTATGTATTGAGGTGCTCCTATGTTGGGTGCATAAATATTTATAATTTTTATATCTTCTTCTTGGATTGATCCTTTGATCATTATGTAGTGTCCCTCCTTATCTCTTGTAACAGTCTTTATTTTAAAGTCTATTTTATCTGATACGAGTATTGCTACTCCAGCTTTCTTTTGATTTCCATTTGCATGGAATATTTGTTTCTACCCTTCACTTTCAGTCTGTATGTGTCCCTAGGTCTGAAGTGGGTCTCTTGTAGACAGCCTATATATGTTTTTGTATCCATTCACCCAGTCTGTGTCTTTTGGTTGTGGCATTTAATCCATTTACATTCAAGGTTATTATTGATACGTATGTTCCTATTACCATTTTCTTAATTGTTTGGGGTTTGTTTTTGTGGGTCTTTTTCTTCTCTTGTGTTTCACGCTTAGAGAAGTTCCTTTAGCATTTGTTGTAAAGCTGGTTTGGTGGTGCTGAATTCACTTAGCTTTTGCTTGTCTGAAAAGCTTTTGACTTTTCCATCCAATCTAAATGAGATCCTTGCTGGGTAGGATAATCTTGGTTGTAGGTTTTTCTCTTTTGTCGCTTTAAGTATATCCTGCCACTCCCTTCTGGCTTGCAGAGTTTCTGCTGAAAAATCAGCTGATAACCTTATCGGGATTCCTTTGTATGTTATTCTTTGTTTTTCCCTTGCTGCTTTTAATATTTTTTCTTTGAATTTATCCTTTCCCAGTTTGATTGATATATGTCTTGGTGTGTTTTTCATAGCGTTTATCATGTATGGGACTCTGTGTGCTTCCTGGACTTGGGTGACTATTTCCTTTCCCATGGTAGGGAAGTTTTCGACTGTAATCTCTTCAAATATTTTCTCAGACCCTTTGTTTTTCTCTTCTTCTTCTGGGACCCCTATAATTTGAAAGTTGGTGTGTTTAGTGTTGTCCCAGAGGTCTCTGAGATTGTCTTCAATTCTTTTCATTCTTTTTTCTTTATTCTGCTCTTCATCAGTTATTTTCACCATTTTGTCTTCCAGCTCACTTATTCGTTCTTTTGCTTCAGTTTTTCTGTTATTGATTCCTTCTAGTGTATTTTTCATTTCAGTTTTTGTGTTGTTCATCTCTGTTTGTTTGTTCTTTAGTTCTTCTAGATCTTTGTTAAACATTTCTTATATTTTCTCAGTCCGTGCCTCCTTTCTATTTCTGAGATTCTGGATGATCTTTACTATCATTAATCTGAATTCTTTTTCTGGTAGATTGCCTATTTCCTCTTCATTTATTTGGTCTTGTAGGTTTTTACCTTGCTCCTTCATCTGTGACATATTTTTTTGCCGTCTTTCTTTTTCTTTTTTTTAATGAGTGGGATTGTGTTCCTTTTTTACTGGTTGTTTGGCCTGAGGCTTCCAACACTGGAGTTTATAGGCAATTGGGTAGAGCTGGGTCTTGGTGCTGAGATGAGGAACTCCATGAGACCTCACGCCAATGAATATTTCCTGGAGGTCTGAGGTTCTCTGTTGGTCCAGAGGTTCACACTCAGAGCTCCTACTGCAGGAGCTTTAGCCCAACCCCCGGATCGTTAACCAAGATCCTGCAAGCTGCATGGGATGGCAAAACAAAAGCACAATAACAAAGTAAAAAATAAAATTAGACTAGGAAACTAACAGATATGTTAGAAAGAATATAAAAATAAAAATATAGATGAATCAACAACCGGAAGGTACATCAGTATCAGAATAGTAAAACAGAGGAGGAGGGAAAAGGAAAAAAAAAAAGGGAGAGGGGGAAGGCCTTGGCTGTGGAGGGCAGGGCCTAAGCAAGGGCAATGTTTGGGTGGTGGGCAGGGCCAATGCTCAGGACCCACAGGGCTTGAAAGGCCCTGGGGGTGGGGGTGAGCCTTAGGCTCAAGGAACAGAGGCAGGGGACCTCACCTGGGAGCCCAGCAGGCTTCCTGGGCTAGAGTTGGGGGGGCAAGCACCCTCCTCTCCTGCCCCTCTGGTCTGGGAGGGCCCCTCCCGCCTGCCTCTCCTGATCTCCCCAGCCTCCCTCCTATGCCCCCAAGGACCCACGCAGCCTGTAGGGGGCTTTGGGGGGCAGTGGACCAGCCTGGGAGCTCAGCAGCTTCCCCAGGCCCGAGTGGGTGGGGCAGTCGCCCTCCACTCCTCTCCTGCTCTTCCTGGAGAGTCCTTCCCACCTGCCTCTCGTGATCTCCCCAGCCTCAGGGGTGCCAATCCTGTCTGGCCTCCACTTCTCCCCACCCTCCCTCAGTCTCCCTACATCCTACCGGTTCACTGTGGGGTTTCTCCCATCTCCTTGGGCATCAGAGTCTCCCACCAGCTGCCGGAAGTCACCCTAGTTGTGTGGAGACGCTTACTCCGTGTCTTCTCACACCGCCATCTTGACTCCTCCTCTGCAACACAGAGATTCTTTTTTTTTTTTTTGCGGTGCACAGGCCTCTTACTGTTGTGGCCTCTCACTGTTGTGGCCTCTCCCGTTGCGGAGCACAAGCTCCAGACGCGCAGGCTCAGCGGCCATGGCTCATGGGCCTAGCCTCTCTGCGGCATGTGGGATCTTCCCAGACCGGGGCACAAACCCGTGTCCCCTGCATCGGCAGGCGGACTCTCAACCACTGCGCCACCAGGGAAGCCCAAGATAGAGATTCTTGAAGAGAAAGTTGCACACTTCACTACTGATCACTGCCTGGTTATCACTCAAATGATACAGACAGGAGGACAAATCAATCGTTCATAGATATACAGAGTTTGGCAGTGCCCTGGGCCTTTGGGAACCAGTGTAAGGACACTAAAGGATGATTCCCAGTGATGTGATGTGAGAATTTGACCCAAAGTCATGTGGACTCTCAGTTGTCCACTTCATATAGTTTATTTCATCCTCTTTTTCCTTGCATGTTCTCCAATGAGAAATCTGCTATAATACTTATCCTTGAACCTCTATAGGTAGGGAATTATTTTTCTTTCAGGATTTTTTTTTGCCTTTGATTTTCTGGAGTTTTAATATAATATGCCCAGGTGGGTTGGTTTGTTATTTGTTCGTTGTTTGTTTGTTTGTTTAAGTCCTGCTTGTTGTTGTCTGAGTTTTCTGGATGTGCAGTAGGGTATCATTAATTGTAAAAAGTTCTGGCATTACTTCTTCAATTTTATTCTCACTTTGTGTTCCTTCTGTGTTCCAATTATGCTTTTGTAACACCTTTTGAAATTGCCCTACAATTATTTGGTGTTCTGTTCTCCGTATCTGTGTGTTTTCATTAATTTTCCTCTCAGAACATCAATTGTGGATGTTCCTCTTGTACTCAAGCTCATGATTCCTTGGTCATGTCAAGTCTACTCATGTTCTTGTTGAAGTTATTTTTCATTTACGTTATGGTGTTTTGATTTATAACATTTCCTTTTTTTTAGCATCTTTATTGGAGTATAATTGCTTTACAGTGGTGTGTTAGTTTCTGCTGTATAACAAAGTAAGTCAGCTATACGTATGCATATATCCCCATATCCCCTCCCTCTTGCGTCTCCCTCCCACCCTCCCTATCCCACCCCTCTAGGTGGTCACAAAGCACCAAGCTGATCTCCCTGTGCTATGCGGCTGCATACCACATTTTATATTTGGTAGTGTGTATGAGTCTCTGCCACTCTCTCACTTCATCCCAGCTTACCCTTCCCCCTCCTCGTGTTCTCAAGTACATTCTCTACGTCTGCGTCTTTATTCCTGTCCTGCCCCTAGGTTCTTCAGAACCATTTTCTTTTTTTTTAGATTCCATATATCTGTGTTAGCATACAGTATTTGTTTTTCTCTTTCTGACTTACTTCACTCTGTATGACAGACTCTTTCCTTTTGATTCTCCAGTATTCATCTCTGTGCTTATGTTACCTATGTATTCTTGCATCTTTCCTTTTTCCCTTAGAGCTCTTAGCATATTAATTATGCCTATTTAAATTCTCTTTGTTAGCATTCCAACATCTTTCTCATATATGAGTCTGGTTCTGATGGTTACTTTGTTTCTTCAGAGGATTTTTTTTTCTTTTTGCATCCCTTGTAATTTTTCTGTCAAAAGCTGGACATGGATTGGGTAATGGAAAATCAGTAAAATAGACTTTTAGTGTGAAAATATATGTTAATATGACAAGGAGCTGGGCTGTGTTTAGTGTTTTCTTATAACTACAGGTACCAGAGGTTTGAGATTCGTCTAGTACACTTATTTTTGTCTTCCATATTTGCTTTGTGCTTTCCTAAGCACTCTTCCTTAGAAGGATGCTGTGTGTTACAGCTCTTTCAGTTGTAATTCATAGCTGTAATACAGGAGCCCTTTTAGTTGGAGTTAGGGTATCGAAGACAAGGCGGAATGCTCTATAATCTTACAACTATCATTCATCTTTTAGTCATCCAATGTTTCTGGGCTGGGACTTTCACAAGTGTTTCTCCAGTGATACACCCATCTTCCTTCCCCCTGCTTCCTACTCCATTCCCTGGCTGCATCATTTCCAATCTTTTGCTTTGATGCCTATTCAATTTTCCCCTTTAATTGAGACAGGAGGGCTGTAGGGAGCTGGAATGGGAGCAGTGCTCTTCTACCAGCTGAGATAAGGCTTTGCTCCAGAGAAAGAAGTCTTTTCCACAAGAAAGTAGCCCTTGCTTATGGAAAGTCTCTGGGAGAATTTCATAATGACTCCTCTTACCTTTCCCTTGTCATTGGCAAGAGGATTTTTCTCACATTATACTAAGTACCTGACTGCATTCCTGAAAGTAAAACATTCAAGTGTGGGGCTCCCCAATACTACAGCTTTTAGGAATTTCTCATTCTTATACCAGTCTACCCTCAACTTCCAACAATTCATGAAAATCACCATTTATGTGTTTCTACCAGTTTATGGTTCTAGCAGCTTCTGTTCTGAGTGAGCAGATCTTAGCTGTGACTCTCTGGATGCACTTTCTTCCTGGTTTGGTGTGTACTTTTGGGGTGACAGTTTGCACTGCGACTTTAGTTCTTTGATGATTTAAGAAAAATTTTGATATTCAGTTTGTTATGCTTTTTCTTGTTTAAAGGTGGGAGTGATAGTTTCGAAGCACTTTTCTTGTTGAAGCTGAAATCAGATGTCCAAAAATCATGTTTTAATTTTTTTAATAATTTTTTGTATTACCTAAAAATTTAACAATTAATACATATTCTTCAGGTAAACAAGAATTAAGGAAAAAATAGTCTCCCCACCCCCACAAAAAAGATCAATTTGTCATTTTCTTTAAAAATAGCCTATCTTTTTTGCCAACCCTTCTCCCACACTTTAGACTAACTTGCCTTTCTTTTCATTCCTCTGAATCAACCGTTCTGTTCCCATCTTTTTCCACTCCAAGAAACCACAGTAACGTGCAAAATTGGGCAAGTGTTACCATTAAAGGCAATGTGAACAGTTGTCTGCAGACTTGGATATGGGAGTGCACAGGTTCAGGAACCTCTCTACAGGCACATCAGGCCAAAGCTCAGTATGCTGGGTCCTTCTTTGCCACTGTGTACCAAAAATAAAGTGGAAAGAAATACTAGATCTTGAAGAGAGTTGACTGAAATGATGAAATAGATGGGCAGTATAGCCTGTGGTGAAAGATAAAAAGATTTTAATTCTTTTGTTCCGAAGTGAACGTTTATAACTTGGACCTGAGGTTACAAAGCCATGAAACAGGATACTAAATGAAGGGATGGTTCTTTGATTCTTGCAAATTTTCAAGGAGAATAGAGATTGTGATCTTTTAAAGGATTTGTATACATTATATAGTTTTTCTAAAGTGGAAATTTGGACCTGATCTGTTTATGCCCCTTGAAGAATTATGGTTCTGTGAAATTTGCTTAACTTTCTTCTAACACGTTCTTTTTAACTTTTTGTTCTTCAGAAAAATTTCATGACCTTAACTTGGCTTCGTAAATAGGTTTCTTCTAATGGGAAAAGAATACGTTGATGGAAAACAAGAGGAAGGTTATCTAGATAGTTATAATTCCCATGGTAAATGAATATATAGACCTTCTCTTTAACAAATTAGTGTTCTGTGAATTTGGTAAGTATATGGCAGGCTGTTAGGGCCTAATAAACCCTTCAATCATGGAAAAAAAGACTTGAAACTGAGGTAATTAACTCTTAAGATTTTTAAGGACAAGGATATATGCCACCAAAGGAAATCTGTGTATGCAGATAATCTAGGATTTGCAAATATAAGCTATGTTATTCACTATTACCTTACATTGGTTATTGGATACTGTTGAGGAGACGTGTTGACCTTGGCATATTAGCAATGCCCAAAATACAACACAACTAACTTAACAAAACACAATTAGCTAAATGGATTATTAATAGAATCATTGCTATGGGCACTAATTAAGGTGAAAATTAATTTCATGACCTGGTATAAGAAAACAGCTAATCACATAAATTATCACCATTATAGAAAACTGTTTGCCTTAAGAAGCCACATCTTTAAAACGGTGGGAATAAACCACCATATAAAAATTGCTTCTCATAGCCATCTAGTCACTGTCCTTGAGTACATATTAAATGCTTGTGATATTTTATATGACAAATGTTAGGGTTAACAGTGATATAAAGTTACTATTTAGAATTTTCTTTCAAAATCTTTATTTCAACTAAGTGGAAATCTAAGGAAATTATGTACTGTATTATCACAATAAACTTTTTTGCACATGCATTTAAGTTTTTTTTAATTAGTATGTGTATGAATGCTACACTAATTTTTCAAAGCTGTCAGTTTCTAAGTGGATATAAAGCAACCCAAGGTAGAAGAAAAGCTTTCAAAGATTTGACTTAGAAAAAAAACTTCATTTATAGAGCATTCAGTCACTTAGTAAATATTAGGTGAGTTTTCTCTGAGCTTTACAACAGGAAGTAACAGCATGTACATCAAACACAGGTACCTATTCTATACCCATAGTACTAGGACAGATGCAACCATGACCCTACCTTCCAGGAGATTAAAATCCAGTGACACAGACAGATTCTGTCAACACAAAGTGATAAGTGATCAAAACAAAGTCATAAACATAATAAATAATACAAAGCAAACACTATGTTACGAGTTGTATTGATTATTTGCCAGATGTTAGGCAAGTTTTGTGAATTATCAAATGTAATTTTGAAACTTCATAAGGCAGATAATACTAGTCTCACTATTTTAAAGATACAGAAACTGATCCCTAAAGAAATTAAGTAATTTGCCCAATTTATTGATATGAATTACTAGTCAGAATTTGAACCCCCAAAATCGAAGCCAAGAGTACCACCAGTGCTCTCATATATATATGATAATAAAGGCATAGTTCACAGAAGAATGTAGACGGGGTCACTTCAGAGTTGTTTCACAGTGGAAACTAAAGTGGGGGAAATGCAAGAGAATATCAAGATACTTGAAAAAATTCTTTAGACAGAAAAAATCTGAAACATAGGAATTCAAATGACTTCTTTACAAAATACAGTAATACTAATAAGCCTCTCTTATAGATGACATTGATTAGAAACTTTAGGTAAGAGGGGAAACAGCTAGTTGAACTTCTGTTACAGCTCTGTAGAAGAAGCTGCTCTGGTTGTCAAGTTACTTTAGGGAATATGTGCTTGGGATGATATTGAGTGTCCTTAAAATATTACTGGCAGATGAGGAGTAAAACTAAATAGGACTAATTTTATTTTCGAAATTTTTATAAATAAGCAAACATTAGTTTAAAAATGCTCTGTGAAAGCTAAGAACTAAAAGTAAAAGGACTGGGAATAAATAAAAATAGATCAGCTTAATAGCGACAGGCACTGTTATATTAAAAAAGAGAACATGTAGCTCTTTTGATCATATAAAACAAGTATGATAGCATTCTTTTAGAAGAAAGAAAGACTCCACAGTATTCAAATGAAGTTGTCCTAGACTCTGCCCGTATCATAGCAACATGACAATAGGAAGAACAGTAACTAAGAACAGAGCTTGTCTGGTCCAGAACAGCAACATCCCTGTAAGACCTTTGTCAGGAAGTCTACGAGAGGGGATCCTGGGTGGATTAAATAGGGAGAACAGAGGCAGCATATCTGATTTTGTGTACTTACGTCACATCTAGCCTAAAAGTGTGAAGAATTCTTGTGCTTGCATATACTTGTCTTTCTACTACTGCCTTAGTCACAAGTCAGCGTGAATAATTCCGACAGCAAGACACACTGTCTCATTTCAGCATGTCTGTATGAATGACTTTCTGGACAGAAACAGCAGAGCTCATCCTGTTGATGGTCGTTTGGAAGGAGAACTGAGATTGTAGCAGTCATGAGAACTTGCTGACTTGACTTCTTCTTTTCCTTAATTATTGCCAAGGAGGATGGTTTCTTCCCCAAATAGGGAGAAGGGAGGAATGTTTTTTCAGCATCTACATCCATTTTCCCCTTGAGGAATATGTAGATGACAGCAATTATTCCCAGGAGCAGCAGGCTCTTATTCAGTTATTTCTTAAACTATGCTTGAAGAAGATGAGGGGGAAAAAAAAGGGAGGAAAAAAAAAAAAAAAGCGGGATGACAATTTCTTTTCTCAAGGCCATTAGGATAAGTTTGATCAAATACCTTCCAAAACACTCTTAAAGAAACTTCAAGAGCTTTGTTAAGACACATGTTTTGTACACTTGGAATTTTCACTTTTACATTTCCTATTATCCATCCCCTCAAGCCACTCCGTCATCAGGCTGAAGCCAGTCCTACTCCCATGTTGTTGTTTGTTCGTTCTTTTAACCAGCATCTACAGGGGCCTAAATTTTGCTGACACAAACAGTCAAGTTTGCGCTTTCCAGTCACTGAGGTCTCAGCAACATTGAACATAGTTTCTCCCACTCCTTCTTTCTCAGAACATTTTCCCTTCCCGGGGTTTTGTGAAAGCATATTCTCAGATGAGAACATTTATAACTAGTTTCATTTTGTTTTGAGAGAGAAGGTTAAGAGGTCCTCCCCACAAATGAAAAAGTATGTTTTTGGAACCCCCATACTAACTGACTGACACTATACCAGAGGAGAAGAAGGGTTAGTACTAAAGCATGAAGCATGTGGAGGAGATTGAACTCAGTGTTAACACAGGAGGGAAGTAGGAGGAAAACAGGAGGGTACCTCTCCTGCTCTTGGTTATTTGAACTTTCTCTATTTTTATTATGCGTTCTCAAGAATTCCTGTATGAAAGAAATTCTAAGAGTAGCCTCAAGAATTCTGAAGTATCTCAATAGGTTATAAAACCACAGAGAAATTGGAAAAGTCAATCACTATTTCCAGTGAGTTAGGTAATAGGATAGGATGTGATATATTGTTTTGGCACCAGACAATATGATATGGCAAATAAGTTAGGTTATTTGTTGAATTTTTTGTGTTATTTCATAGAGTAATATAGTTTTTGTTTGTTTTTAAGGAAAAGATTATGAAAGAATATTTGCTTTTTGCCCCTTGTCCATTGCTGAAATAATTTTAACATATTGGCTTTTCTTAAATTTACTGACTTGTTGGAATGGAGAAGGATCTGATAAAGTATTCATTTCGTTCTATTGTCAAAGGTATTATTTGGATTGTATTCTCAAAATAGATAAAGCTATGAATATTAAATGCAACTTTATAGAAATTTGAAGTTAGCCTCTTGTATCTTCTCATAGAAATTTCAAACTCTTGTGAGAAAACATGGCATAGAATGTACTTACTAGAATTTTTTCTATGGCTGATGGAAATGTTGGAAAACAAACACCATTTGAAACTGATTTGGTTAACAGAGTGTACAATTAAAGCTCTAATTCAGTGAAGTGGATCACAGGGCAAGTAGGGTCTAATGTTCCAAGAATCAGGATTTTTTAATTTAAGCTATTTACATTAGAAATAGCACTTTTTATATTTTTCAAAAATGATGTTCGTATCAAACTCTGCTGATTTTCTGTGAAAGATATGAAAATAGAAAAATTCTCTAGCTGAGTTAGTCTAGGTCTGACTGTGGGTGAGCGTCAAGAATGGAGTGTATCCAATAGGTACCCAGCTGTGGGGATCTCATCAGGAGAAACTGCAATCAACATTCAGGGAAAAAAAGAAATCTACATTCAGCCACTTACTAAATCGGTTACTCTCTTTCTTTGTCATCATTAAACTCAGAGGGCAGACCCTGCATTTTAATTCTTATCCTCTTCCGAATAAGCTGAATTTTCTTCCTTAGTATGCTAAAAAAAAAGGGGCAAACTTTAAAAAATGAAAGAAAACTAAATGTTTCATTTTCATTACACTTATAGAGGAAGATGACATTTTTCTAATGCTGTCTTGTTACCCATTATTTTCTCAATTCTCAGACTCCTCTTTTTACGTATTTTCTTCTACCAACTCTTTATTTGCTGGTATTCCTCAAGGTTGTAATTTTAGTTTTCCCTTGTAACATGCTTCTACTGGAGGAAATTACTATGACTTTATCTATTGCCAAAATTATACTAGCTGTCAAATGTATAATTTTAGACGTAATTTCCCTCTGGCTTTCAAACTTAGATTTCACACTGCACGTTATATTTATTCATATTTATATTTGCCAAAGACAGCTCAAATAAACACAGTCAAAGTCAACATAATTATGCCCCTCCATGCTTTTTCAATCTGTTGCTGAGCCCAGGGATGCCACAGAAATGATCTTTCCAGCGAGAAATTTTGGTTAAGTCAACTATGTTGCCTTGAGCAGCCCTGTTTTATGTCATCAGTTTGTCATTTGTGACTCAAAATGTCTCCTACTTCTCTCTTCTTATCTTTTTTTTTTATTGCGGTATGCGGGCCTCTCACTGCTGTGGCCTCTCCCACTGCGGAGCACAGGCTCCAGACACGCAGGCTCAGCGGCCACGGCTCACGGGCCCAGCCGCTCCGCGGCATGTGGGATCTTCCCGGACCAGGGCACGAACCCGTGTCCCCTGCATCGGCCAGGGAAGCCCTCTTCTTATCTTGACTGAAACTTTTGTTTACTCCTGCCTAAATGATTTCAATATTCTATTTACTGATTTTTCCTTCTCCTACTTTACCTCTACTCCAGTGTCTGAAAATTAGTCTTCTTGTCATTCCCTTTGGTAAATAAAATCCTCCACTCTCTTCCATTGCATTCTTGCATTGTAAAGAGAATGTGTGTGTGTGTGTGTGTGTGTACACTCTGATATTATATTGGAGACGATTTTATATGTATAATATATAAATATATAAAATTTAACATACATATATAAAATCATATTTGTATTTTGGTTGCAATGGGGGAATAATCGGGTAAGTCCCCCACAAGAATGGCTTCAGGAAGACCATGCAGAAAGCTCTTACTTTGGTTCAGCTGGAAGGTAATAATGGCTGGAGCAAGGTAGTGGCAAGAGTAGATGCAGAGAAAGAAATAGAATTGTGAAATACTCAATAGGTGAAATCAGTAAAACAGCTTTTTGTTGACTGCAAAATGTAAAGGAGTTAATTTTCAGATAAGAAATTTGACGTACCTTTAAGACATGCAAGCAAAAGGATATATGAGCCTAGAAGTTTTCAGGGAATTCTGGAAAATGGTTTTGAGAGTCAGCAATACGCAAAGGTGTACTGGATTAGATCATTAGGGAGAATCCAGAGAGTGATACAAAAAGGAGAAGATCTGGGACATAGGCATCAGTATCGCCATCATTAAAGGGAGAATTAGGGAGAGCAAAAAATACTGAGAATGAGTTGTCACAGAAATCAAAGAAAATCAGTTGAATGTATGTTTTGGTTGGCAAGAGAAAACAGTATGAGAATGGGAGTCCCTTCCCGGTTCTTTCAAGCCTAGATGGGACTTTAATTCCTGCTCTGATGATAGCAAGCTTATTTTATCCTTTTTTCCTACATGGACTTACATTATTTGGCCAGAAAATTACTTCTTAGTAGAATTGGGTATATTTGTCATTTAGCTAATTTTTTTTTTTTTTTTGCGGTACACGGGCCTCTCACTGTTGTGGCCTCTCCCGTTGCGGAGCACAGGCTCTGGGCGCTCAGGCTCAGCGGCCATGGCTCACGGGCCCAGCCGCTCCGCGGCATGTGGGATCCTCCCGGACCGGGGCACGAACCCGTGTCCCCTGCATCGGCAGACGGACTCACAACCACTGTGCCACCAGGGAAGCCCTAGCTAATTTTTGAAAAGCCAGTCTTCCAAGCCTCTGTCCTTATTATATATCTCTACTGCATTCCAGTCTTGTTACCAGTAAAAATAATTCTACTATATTAGAAGTCATAATATTTTTACAAGTAACCAAGAAATTAGAAATGTCTGCACCAAAGCAACCATCAGCAGAAAAGAAAGCATCCAATCATATCCATCTTTGGTTTAATGGAAATCACAACTGAGAAGAAAATGAGAGAGATCATTTACACAGCCCTGTAGAAGAGATCTTTTGATTTTCATGAAATATTTCTTCTTCATAAAAGAACCAGGATGCTGAAGGATACCAATAACACAAAAAAACCATAAACCTTTTGTAATTCTTGGAGTTGAATTCTCCCAGCAGAGGAAGCATATTTTATCATACGCTGGTAATGGCCATGCAGAGAAATCACTCACGACAAATGGCTGTGCACTTGGGGAGGATGATGAGTTCTTGCACATGCTAAGTGGATCAGAAGTGCTTCTGTCTGTTTCTTCCCACATCTGCTGCAACATTGCTGCATGAAATTCACATTCAGACTCCTTGTACAATAGGTAATTAAATTCCAAATGATTTCATATTTTTTAATCTACAAATTGAGTTCAACATATAATTACTATTTAAACTATATTTATTTTTGTCTAATTAATATGTGTACATAATTAAAAATCTAAGAGTGCAGACTTACAATGAAAGGGAGTAGCCCACATTGCAACCCCAGACTCCTTTTTTAAAGGCAAGCATGTTTAAACCCTAGCTAATTTTAAAATCTAAATCAGTAATACTTATATTACTAGAAGGGTTTATTTAATTATTTTAGACAATATCTATTCACTTAAACTTCTCCTTTCTTACTCTTTCCATATATTTCCATTGTAGTTATTACTGATTTTTGTTCTTTGATCTGTTAATTTCATTCTGTTCCATCAACCTTAAATTGAATATATTAATTCCTTATTTTGTTAGGGGAGGATATTAATACTCAAAGGTTAGTATTCAAAATATTTAACAACTTGCATCAGACAGGAACTCATTAGAATGGACTCTGAAATCTTGGCCAATCAGGAGGGACCCCAGCAGTGAGCAGCCCTGTGGTGGGTCCACCCTTCTTCTCCACTTACCCATGGCACATGCCCTCACTTTTGAGCCCTCAGCCTCTGTCATCTCCATTTTCTCTTTTTCATTTAAAAAATTGATTAATTTGACAGTCTCTTCTGAAATTCTAAGATTGATATATTTGTTTTGTCTGTATTTTACTATGTATTTTGAGTGTTTCTTAAACTTAACTACATTGTCGACAAATCTGGAGCACTTTTAAAAACAGGTTCATGCCTGGGCCCTGATACCAGTCTAACTTAATTTCTTTGAAGACAGGTTAGGAACTCCTGGTCTATAGTTCAAATATAAATTGCAGAATGGAACAATGAGTGTTTCCGGGGACTTTCCTGGTGGTCCAGTGGCTAAGACTCCATGCTTCCATGCAGGGGGCCCAGGTTCAATAACTGGTCAGGGAACTAGATCCTGCATGCCACAACTAAAGAGTTCGCATGCCGCAACCAAGATCCAGCACATAGCAATGAAGATCCCATGTGCCACAACTAAGACCCCGTACAGCCAAATAAATAAATAAAAATAAATAAATATTTTTTTAAAACGAGTGTTTTCAATCCCTTTATGTTAATGGTGTAATGTTAAAAATTACATTTCCTCATGTGGAGAATGGGTGTGTGTGTGTGTGTGTTTGTGTAATGTTACTCCATTTTGTACATACTTAATGTGTGCTCAAATTTTCCGTATAAACAGCTACTCTGTGGAAGCATTTTCCTTTGCATTGTTTTCTCCTGGAGGTTCCTATTAGACATTATTCCAGTCCTGTAAGTCCTCTCATATAAAAACATCTTTAAAATATTCATTGATTTGGTATCGAATTCTTAGATAAAAGTCACTCTCCTTTAATGCGAAGGCATTTTTCAGGTGTCTGGTTTTGCTGACGAGAACTCTCATGAAGTCTTGGACTTGTATAGGTAACATATTTTAATCTCTAAAGTGTTTAGAGGCATCTGAAATTTTTAAGATATTTAACATCATTGGTGTTATGAAATTTCACAGTATTTGCCAATATATAGATAATTTTTACAAAGTTTTTGCCCTCTCTGTACTTGGTGATCACTTTTAAAATCTAATGACTATTGCAGTATGAAAAGCGTTTTGGATTATCCTTTTCCTAGTTGTCCCTTCAAATTTCTCTCTTCTTTCTTTTTAATAGTTTTGTTGGTAGTATGTGGCTGATGTGGATGGTTTGAAGGGGTTTGATTTCTAGATCTCTTCAATATTTCTGTACTTTCGGAGAAACCTCCTTTTACAAACCTGCATCTTCCTCTACTCCCGACTGCTTGGTGCTTGTGAGTCCTGAGTTTCAGGAGCGTTGCTAGTGATTCAAGTTCTCCCCAATGTGGTGTCTTCATATGTACTGTAGAGTTTCATCCGTTCTTTTTCATCAGTCACCAATCTTCTAAAATCTTCCTCAGATAAATGTTGAAAAGGTTAATAAACTATTGACTTCTCTAACATTTGATTATTCTTTCCACCCTCCCTCTCTCCCTCTCCTTTTTCCTCTTTCTTTCTTCTCTCCTCCTCTGCCCTCCTACCCCAACCTTCCCCACTCCCTGCTCCTCCTTTTTTTTTTTTTTCTTGTTTTTTCTCCATTAATGACACATGGGCAGATTCTTGGGAGTGAAAAGAAATAAATTCAGATGACTAACTTTTTATCTTTAAACATAAGGCAATTTATTCTAAAAAAACTTAGCAGTAGAATGTATTATGTCTATACTTTTAATATTGTTATACAAAGATAGTAATTATGGACTTGTGTATTTAGAGAAATTGTACCAAGTAGAAAGTATTGGACTTCGTCGATATTGGGCAAAGTGAATAACTAGAATAATAAGTGACTATAATCTACTGGATTTCCTTAGATTTCTTACTTTATTCTCTTTTGTTCTTTTTCTTTATTTTCTGAAGTTTCCACACTACTATTTCTTCTATTGTTTGTACTCAGCCACACTTACTAGACAGTGCTCTCCTGATTTTGTGAATTCCACATGTATGTTTTTGAATTCCTTTTTGGGGGAGGCTTAAGTACAGCATTTTCATGTTCAAGTGCATTTTCCATGTTCAAGATGACCCACATACACTGTATTTTATGTGACAGAGTTATAATGTGATAGAGGTATTTAATATGGTATGACAAAAGGATCATTGAACATGGGATGAGGAACCCTGGATATCAGGGATTAATCTGGCTCATATATAATCCTATGACTTTGGGCAAGTTATTATAACTCAGAAACTCATATTAATGATTTGTAAAATGGGGCTTAGAAATCCTCATTGGCTTTTATATGAAAGAGCTCCAGAAAGCTTAAAAGTGCATCAAATGTACAACATTAATTAAACCTGAAATAATTTTATGTGAATATTGCTTTTACTAAATGAATGAACTTTCTACCTTGTGCCATAATTCATAAGAAATACTCATTAAATGTTTAGAAAATGCGTTTGACAAAACTTTCATTTGATAGGTATCTATTATTTAAATTTGAAAGTGCTTCCTATAAGAGTGCTTGAGTAAGAGATTTTCCTTTCACATAGTGTGACAGATCTGTAAATTGCATTGATCTGCAGGAGTCCTATGTATTTTATAAGCCATTAGATCAGACAGAGCATAAATATAAATCTTGAGAGTATTTTAAAGAGAAACACAAAAAATCTCTCTCATATGTTTACTACTATACCTAGGATTATTTAGTTGATTAATTAGGTCTTCACTATATGGGCTTATTTTATTTATATGCTCCACTTTCGAAATAGTATGTGGTAGATTTTTTTTCTCTTATGCCGATCAAATCATGTGTATAAAATAGTCGTGCAATGAGGAAAAGCAACAATATTTCAGCTCAATGGTTTTCAATTAATCAGCCCAGGAGGAGGTGATATGAATTGGAAATTCATAGGTTCAAAGAATATCTGATGAGCTTTGACAGAAGGTCTATTATCTCCTAAATATTTTTAGCACCTAACTCAGATACCATGAAAGCAATTACTTATCATCTAAATCAAATATCATGGACTTATTAACAACAAGTAGAGTAAATTTTTATAATACTTTAACATTTCATAATCTTTTTGCTATATAATTTATTATACAGGTGACAGCACAACTTCAGGATAGTTAGATATTATTGATTTAAACTCTGAAGTCCAGTAGCATTCTTGGTCCAGCAATTATTTTACTCAACCCAAGTTTTATTAAGTGTAATATCATCTCCCACTAACCATCACTTGCATTTTTAATTGCCCTCTTATCAGCTGGTCAAAAGGGCTCAGACATTCCCTAGAACCTAACACACCAAGCCAAACCACAGAAGAGGTATTTATAAGTCACACATGGTAAGATGTCTCTCAAACATCTTATAACAAATTTTCCAAAAGCCCTAAAGTCAAAATAGGGGGTTAAAATAGTTCGTATTCTCCAAAGGAATAACAAGTCTTAAGGAATACCTAAATGTGATTAGAACTTGGTGGAAATACTTTTGTGTTCCCTACGAACTCTCTCTCCAATAATAGACCCGTAAGTGACCCGTTTATGATTATTTTATTTTTTCATGTTTTAATGAAAAATGCATACCCTTTCATTAAAAGTGCATACACTCTCAGGTAACTTTATTGTTCCTAAAAAGATTGGCATACAGTGTCAGTCCAAGCTGAGGCAGGGTAGGTCAAACCTTCCTAGCTGGAGGAAGCTTCAGCCTCACCGTCTCATGGAGAGAAGAGTAGAATCTTAGCTCATTGTCTGTGTTCCAGAAAATACCATGTCACCCTCTTCCTTCTGTATATCTGAAACCCCAACCACTGGACCGCCAGGGAAGTCTTCATATTCTGACTTTTTATGTGATAATTCTGTGTAGCTATGATTCTTATCACTTATCACCGGTTGTGCCCAACTGTTTCACTGGTAATTTCACCAACCCATTATTCAAATTTATTCTAAGTATAAGAGAACACTTATGTCAGAATAATCAAATGCTTTGAATTTAGGCTTTAACTAATTTCATCAATGGTCTGGTAACTGTCTTAAGGAGTCTCAGTCCATTGCATGTTGAACACTGTAAAGTGGTCTTATCTGGGCATTTCGATCTGCTAAGGTAAGAATGTCAGTATACAGTGTGGTAAAAATACTATGAAATTATAACTGGAAATGTCCATCAGCTCAGAATTTATACTGAGTCCTTGTGAAAGGATGACAGAAAGAGCTTTTGGAGTCAAGATTCCAAAGTTAGATTTCAACTTGACCATTTCTTAATAATGTATCCTTGGACAATTTTAAGCTTCATTTTCCTCATCTAAAGAGAGGATGTATAATAATACGACTACAAAGGAGTGTTATCATGATCTATGTAACACACTTTGCATAGTGTCCAGCACACAGCAAATGTCCAATAAACATCTGTTTCCATTTCATAATTTCCTGTCTTAAAATCCTAAAAAAAACCCTCTGGATATCTGATAGAAAGCATTATGTATGAAAACAATCAGACAGTACTGTGATGTGGACCTAAAATCTCAGTAATCAGGGAAAAGGAACTTTACAGGAAATAATTGCATCATTTATGCAAGGTTTCTATATAAAGATGAAATATTCATTGGAGTTTTGAAACAAGGAACACATTCCTCAGAAAAAAATGAACACTGACTCTATACTCAGTGGTCCATACCTCCAGCATGCTAAGAATTTATGTTATACAAATACCTTCAATCTACCTAGCTGCATTTTGACATTTGAATGTTTGGGAGATTATAAAAGTAATGGAAGAAAGAGAATGGAAAATACCTTAAATACCTTTTTGGTGACTGAGAAAAGACATACATATTTATTTACCATTGACTTTCTGATAGAAACACTGGGTATTAGAGCCATTAAGCTTTAAAAAAAAAGCTTCTAAACTGGTAAACACACATACACACAAACACACAGATATAGCACAGAAAAGTACTTCTTACCACTTTATACGTACCTTCCATGACCATATAAGTACATTAATTTAGAATAACCTGAAGTCATGATTTTAATCCTGAAAACTGGCACTGGTTTCAGTGTGTTCTTTAAAATGATGTAATTAAGACTTAATCATTATCAGATATGAAATATACAATGTTGTATGTAACTTCTCTAATCATAATACTGGGTTGGCCAAAAAGTAACATCTTATGGAAAAGCCCGAACGAACTTTTTGGCCAATCCGATATACTGGAAATGTATATCACAAGGCAGTTTTGGCCTTATTTGAAGTATTGAGAGATGACACCTGAGGCTGTAAGCTTGGCCTCTGCGCACCAGCGCTGAACTGAATCTTGGAGACAGAATTTTGGGTGAAGTAGAGAAGAGTAGCTTTATTGCTTTGCCAGGCAAAGGGGGCCACAGGGGGCTCCTGCCCTTGCAAACTGTGTGTCCCAGCCCAGGAGGATTTGATGAGGAGTTTTATAGAAATGGTTCAAGTGTGGGGTTGCTGATAAGATTAGGGTGTGTACAGGTCTCCAGATAAGCTTCTCTGGTTCTCCAGGCTATCAAACCATGATCTTCTCTCTGGAATGAGAATTGCTTCATCTTCTATTTATTGGGGGTTTTAGTTCTATAAAAAGCTCAAAAGGTACTGTTCTGTGTATCCCTTGAGGCAGAACCAGGACCTGCCCCATGGCTGCACTAGTGTTTCTTAGCTGCTGCTCCCTTTTCTCTGCATCCCCTCCCTTCCCTGAGTAGCAACTGTTTGGATCTGCCCTTTGGAACCCAGGGAAGGTCAGAGAGGCTGAACTGAAAGATTCCTGCACCCAGGAGCCCCACAGGGTCCTGCTTGGTTTCAAACTTCCAGGGATATCCCGCACCCTGCGTGTGTGAGTATGAAGCATGTGGTAGAGACAGTTTGCTGTGTCCAAGGATCTCACAAGTTTGATTAGGAGCAATGTCACTTTTATCTCTTTGCTACCCAAAACAGTTTGTTTTTCTACTATACTCTGGGATCTGAAGCTCATCGTTCTATTCTTGGTTATCTTTATTGAGATCTCTGAAGAGATATATTTTAAATATAAACTCACTTAACGTAGCTGGCAGCAGGGACATCCTACTATATGAAAATCAGGTGTGTTCAAGGAAGATTCTCTGATTCTCCAAGGAGATATTAGATACGCAACTTATTTCTTAGACCTATTTTAGCTTCGCTTTAAAGACCCTGGAAATATTTGATGATTTCTTATTGTTTGCAAAGGGATGAAGCCTAGTTTAGATAACCAGGCTAACTTGGTCTTTGAAAAATTTCACTGGAGTTATAAATATCTTATGTTGTTCCAAAATCTACAAATTATGCATTTGTACACGTGTTACGGATACAGATTCAACCATAGTAGGAATCAGTTTCTGAATATACAACAGAATAATGTTTTTAAGCAGTATAAGAAGAAAATTACAGATGGCTTTGTTAGTTTGGTATGTAAAAAGTAATATAAACCTCTTAGAAGTGCAAAAAGTGCCTTTCAAAGAAAATGGAAAGAGCAAAATAAAATTAAAGTTTTACTGAAGTTCAAAGTCATGAGAATCCCCAAGTTCTTGTATCTATGCTCATTTTTCCTGATTTATAATACCCGTTTCCAGATCAAAATCTGCTATTATTATATTTTAATTTTTTCTTTTATTGTAGAGTGTTAGTTTAATACACACAAGTTTAATGCACACACACACACATGCACATGTTATTCTTTGTATTCTATGAGTATATATACACCGATAGAATTACAAATGTATGGGGCTATCACATATGAGATAACAGTACTAAATTTAGTACAAGGCATAGGAGTTAGCCTTGTTCTTTATTGGATGAGAGTGATGTTCTTTTTAACATTTTCTTTTCTAAAAAGGAAAAGGGAGAAAAGATGGTAAAGTTTTTAAGTCTGAAACTGTACATGTTATGAGATATTACCCTACTTGCAACCTAACAAGTCAGCCTGACACTCTCTCTCTCACACACACACACACCCCTCTAGATCAGAGAAAAGCCCTCTTATTAACAGAGAAGGTTGAGGCAGTCTCCCAAGCCCCAAATCCAAATCCGCACAATGTGGTTTGATGACCGCCAGGTGACCCCTGCATGCACAGAGGGATCTGCACCAGAGGAGAGGGGCTCTGGAATTGTGAAACTCAGAGTTCTCCTAGAAGCTGCTGGCACACATGTCCATCCTCTCCTCTGAAGATAGAGAAATCTTGTTTTTTCATTCTGGACTGTAAACAAACACTCCCTTGGGGAAGGAGAGAAAGTTTTCCACCCTGAAATGTAAGCGATTGGCACCAGGGGGATTAGAAAGATGCCTCTAACCTTGACTACCTTTTGAATAGGAGCAAATGGCTCTGGGGAAATTCACTGTCTTTAACTTCAAAGACATGCTATGGTTTAATCATCCTTGTACCAGTGTTCTTTGCTCAGAAAGCCCTGAATTTGCAAGAACAAAATTACTCATCTCCTGACAAAATTCCTAGCAGGAGGACATATTAGTGTGGTGGATTAATAATCCAATTGGCATTACATTTTCAATGATTATTTTCAACTTGATAAATTTATATTATTAATATTTCGGAAATATGGAATCTCTAATTAAAATGAAATGAAGTAAATGTCAACAATACGCTTAAAGTATTTGCATCCCATTTGACTGGAAATGGATGAATGTTTCCAATTTACAACTTTTTTCAAGCACGAAATTGAGAAAAAATACGAATATAAAAATTAGAAAATTAGGCAAAGGGTATGAAAATGAATTTTAGAATAAGAAGTGTAAATGGCCTTTAAAAATGAGATATACAGGGCTTCCCAGGTGGCGCAGTGGTTGAGAGTCCTCCTGCCGATGCAGGGGACACGGGTTCGTGCCCCGGTCCGGGAGGATCCCACATGCCGCGGAGCGGCTGGGCCCGTGAGCCATGGCCGCTGAGCCTGTGCGTCTGGAGCCTGTGCTCCGCAACGGGAGAGGCCACAACAGTGAGAGGCCCGCGTACCACAAAAAAAAAAAAAAAAAAAAAAAAGATATACACAAACTTACCAGTAGACTGAAAATGCAAAATAAAGCATAAGTATAACACCTTTTACCCAAATAATATATTTGACAAAAATTTAAACTACTGACAATATCGGTATTAATGAAAATATAAGGGAAAAGTACTTTTTTGGTGTGTGTGTGTGGTGTATATATATATAGAGAGAGAGAGAGAGAGAGAGAGAGAGAGCGAGAGAGAAAGTCTTAAGTCTGGACTCCAACTAAGATTTGCTTGATTTCAAAACTAGAGTCTCTAAACCATACTGTCTGCTGACAGTGGAATAATAAACTCTTCAGTAGTAATGAGTGACCTCCTTAGGTCTAATTTTCTTTGAAAAATAATTTCTGAAACATAAAGATTATTAATGTAGCATCTCAAAATATTAATAATGTGATATTTGGTTGGCATTTCTAAATATTTTTCTTTGGGGAATCAATGATAGTTATAGCCCAAATCATTTGAAAAAAACTTGTTTGATTTTAAATTGTATCTCTTCATTATTGTACTTTCAGATAAACGAAATAAAAACTTACACTTTAATTATGGAAAGGCTTTTATTTGATCATTTTTACATTAGTTTTGCATAAGTTTTCAATAAATCAACTGGCAAATTAGAGTGCAATTAGAATTCTCTTATTACCTTACTGTAATGTAGCTATAATAAAAAACTCCTATAAATTGTATTTTAATTGATTAAAAGTTTTTCTTTCCATCAAAGATGTGTTATCTAGGACAAAATTTAAATAAATCAAGACTGACAATATGTTTAGTGATTAATGAAACCAGTAATTTTTAAGAAAAACTGCCTAGTACTGGGTAGGTTTTTTTTTTCAATTAATAAAATCCAGAAATATAAAAGTAGGGCAATGACATGACTACTAATACTGGCCTGTAAATCTATATTTCCTTTAGAGCTTTATTGAAGTATAATTGACATTAAATAAACTGCACATGATTAAAGTATACTATTTGGTAAGTTCTGACATACGTATACAGTCCCAAAGCCATAACCTCATCAAGGAAATGAGTACATTCATCACCTCTAAAAGTTTCCTCCTGACCCTTTGTAATTTCTCCCTCCTGACTCTCCCTGTCCCAGGCAAACTTATCAAATTTCTGTCACTATAGATTAGTTTGCATTTCTTAGACTTTATATAATGAAACTATATACTATGTAATTGGATTTTTTTTTTTTTTTTTTGGTGGGGTGGAAGTCTGGCTTCCTTCACTCAGCATAATTCTTTTTAGCTTAATCCATGTTGTATGTATCAGCAGTACATTCCTTTTTTTTTACTATATCTCATTATAAGAATTTACCACAATTTTTTTAATGCTTTCACCTATTGATGGACATTGGGGTTGTGTCTAGGTTTTAGTTATTGCAAATACTGCTGGTATTAAAACTTGTTTACACAAAAGTTTTTGTGTAGATGTATGTTTTTATTTATCTTTTTATAAATAGTAAGAGACTATCTGGATCCTATGATTGATATATCTTTAACTTTTTTAAGAAATTGCCAAACTCTTTTTCTCCAAAGTAGTTGTACCATTTTACATTCACCTATAGTATATGAACGTTACAGTTGCCCCACATCCCTGCCAACAGTTAGTATTATTTTAATTTTATCTATTCTAATTGATTTATCATGGAATTTCACTGTGGTCTTAATTTGCATTTTCTACTTTCTAAATAACTGATGTTGAGAACTTATTCATGTGATATGTTGCTATCCAAATGTTTCCTTTGTTGTTGTTCAAATGTTTTCCAATTATTGAAGTTGGTTATTTGTTTTCTTTGTGGGAGACCATATATGTAAACATAATGTAAATATATATATATACATAATGTATGTTTAAAAAATTGTATATATTTTATAAACAAATATTTATTAAAATATATCTATCTCTTTATATTAGGTATAACCTTTCCATTTAACAATGCTTTTTGAAGAACAGAGGTTTTTAATTTGAGGAATTTCAATTTATTACTTTCTTTTTTTACTTTTAAAACTTTTATTTTGTATTAAGAAATCTTTGCCAAACCAAAGACCAATAAGATTTTTGTCCTATTCTCCATCCAGATATTTTATAGTTTTAGCTATTTAGGTCTATGATCATTTCATGTGAATTTTTCTGTATGGTGTATGCTAAGTGATGAGGTTTATTTATTTATTTTTACATATTGCTACCCACTTTTCCTGCACTATTTGATGAAAAGATTATCATTTATTAGAATGAATTGACCATATTAGTGGGGATCTACTTATTCACTCTCTTCTCTGTTCCACTGATCAATCTGTCTGCCTTAACAATAATATCACGCTGTCTTAATTACCTGGAAATCATGTATTGTAAGTCCTCCAACATTATTCTCTTTCAAGATTGATGTAATGATGAACCTATATTGTGATTGATTGGGAACTGACAAATTAAAAATACTTATTCTTCCAATTCATAAGCAAAATATACCTACCTTTGTGTTTAGGTATTCTTGTATTTCTATTAGTCATGTTTTGTAGTTTAGTATGCAAAATTTGTACATCATTTATCAAATTTTCCCTAAGTATTTCATATTTTAATACTATTATAAATGGTATTTTAAAATAGATATGCACCTCTATGTACCTATTTATTCTAGAAGTGCAAATAAATATTTATATATATATATCATTATAACAAGAGAGTACTACATTTCATTTAGAAGAGAACAGATACATAAGATAAAGGATATTTAAGGACAAAAAGAAGTTGAACATTTTAATATCTTCTCATAAATATAAAAATATTATCAAAAATTTGTCCAGAAAGAAAAAAATTAGGAATTTATAAGTAACTATTTTTATCCAGTATCATATATGATTTTATTATACTAAATATTAAAATATAGTTTAGCAAAAATAAGAACATTGGATTCTATTTTTAGCAGTAAACTTTTCCTATGTATGCCCACTTTATAGTAAATATTTTTGTTAACTTCTTGGCTCCATAGGGATTTTACTTTGTGACACTTGGTCTACATGGTAACTACTTAGAGAAAAGAAGCTCACATGCAGACATTTTGAGTGAGTTAGAAAAGTATGTCTAGATAGAAAGAGAGCCAATGAGAAAACCACCACATCAAAAGCAGTAGAAAAGCAAAGGGCAACAGTCACTTTTGGACAGATATTCAATTTACTGTATGCCCAAATTGGAAGAACAATAAAGAGAAAGAAGAGCATTTGCCTACAAAAGATGTTCAGGTTTGTACAGAGAGGTCTCCTGAAAATCATGTCTCAGCTCCATGATATCTTTTCAAGCAAATTACATTCTAGTTCTCAAAAGAACAGAAAAGTAAACTGGAGAAAAGTTTACAAATTTTAAATCTAATGACAAGCAACTGACTACTGCCTAGAAATTTTAGTTCTGAATATGTGTTCTAAAACTGAGGTTAGTCACTAAGTTTCAGGTCATTGAGGGAAA
>NW_020172492.1:4619737-4626182 GCF_003031525.2 Neophocaena asiaeorientalis asiaeorientalis
TATATATATGTATATATGTAGTTTGTTTACCAGGATAACATAAAAGAGTAGCATGAAAGCTTTGTAGAGAAAACAAAAATATAATTGATAACAGCAAAACCATGTGTAGGATTGTCCCATTAGGTTCAGGCAATTGGCAATATCTGTACAAATGATTATGGTTAACAACCAATAGGACAGAAAATGATCAGGGGTAGTTTAAGTATATTTTAAAATGGCTTACAGAGTATCAAATGGATAAAAAATATTTCTTGATTGTTTAAAATGACAATTCAGAAACTCAGTGTGATTCTAACAATGGACTTGTCTATGAAAATAACTATTTCCTATTTTATAGAAAAATTAAAACAATTTACAAAATTAGGATGGATTAGAAAAGGAAAATAAATAGTATCCCATGAGATAATGGCAAATTTATATAAAGCATCCAGGCTAAAAATACAAGCCATGTAGTCTAAGACCTTAATTTAATTCTCAGCCTCTTTTCCTATCACATCATTTTCCCCTCAAATTAACAAAATATTTCTAACTACATAACAAGGAAAAATTAGAGTTCAGAATTTAATTTATACTTCTGCAGTTTATTAAGATTACTACAATATATACAATTAGACTGGCCATCTGAAAGCAAATACATAGGGGTGTGTGTGTGTGTGTGTGAGAGAAAGAGAGAGAGAGAGAGAGAGAGACCTTCATCAAAGACTTTTTTTTTAAACATCTTTATTGGAGTATAATTGCTTTACAATGGTGTGTTAATTTCTGCTTGATAACAAAGTGAATCAGTTATACATATACACATATTCCCATACAAAGACTTGTTTTTTAAATGGAAAAGTTGCCATATTGAAATAAAAATGAAGCTTTTATAGTAACTATGCAGTGAGGAAAAGGATACCAACTTGGCCCAAAATATCACTTAAATAAATTCTATTGGTTAATGTTGTAACAAGTTTATAACCAGATCACATCTGCCATCCAATTTTGTGGATGGTTAATGCACTAACCCCAAATAAAGTCCAAATTCAAGCTCCCTAGCTGTATTACTTCATCTTTCATTAGCCCATATGATTATTATAATGCTGACCAAGTAAGTGCAAACCAGGCTACCTACAGCAGCACCTGCATTTACATTTGCTAGGTAGAGATTTCAAAAATGGTGTACTAATCCTGCCAAGAGGATTAGAAGAACAATGAACTATTATCTCATATCACTAGCACACCATCAGACTTAATAATTGCAGTAGAAAGTGTTACTATGGTGCCTGTGTGTGTGTGTGTGTGTATGTGTGTGTTTCAAGGTATGTGTATTTAAATAATCACAAGTGCATTCAGCAGATGCAAGGCAGGTATTTCTAGCCCTGTTCCTTTTCTTTTCTTTCTTCTTTTTCTTACAGACTAAATTGAGAAACCAGAATAGCAATATAGAGCAAACACAAACAAAGAAAACAACAAAGCACAGTTTCAATGTTATTTAAAACATGTTATTTAAAACATATCTCTTAAATATCACTGAGGCCAATAATCTCATGAAAGAGTGAAAGAAATACAAACTTGGCACATATGATTTGTCTACCAAACTTAAAAATCATATCAGGGAAATATAAAATTCAGGATAAACTAAAAGGCCCGGTGGAAAATTTTAAAAATCACTATAGAGAAAGTAGTTTGGACCTACAAGGAAGACTCACCAACTGGGTTTATATGCTGGAAGGAAGCAATGACTCAGGAAATGACATTAACCTGTGCTTGAACTGAGCCTTCTGTGAACATCTTTATTACCTAAAAAGGTTTCCTTTATAAAATCCAAAGAGCAGCCAGGTGAGCAATTAGTTTTGGAACTGCATTGGCACCCACCGCACAGACCCAGGATCACAGAAGAGATATTAAGAATAGGAAGGAGTTAAGCCCTGATGATCTGAAGATAGAGGTAAGTTAGGTCCACATAATTCATGAGTGGAGCAGTGATCTAAGAGCATGTGGAAGAAGCTGTGGTAGGAGGATAAACTTCCTATGAGCACCAAGATCCTGCTGGTCTGTAAGCCCATGTGGTCTACTGATCGAGAATATTAGCAGCGTGTTCCTGGGTGCAGGTGAGATCAGCTGCATCTGTAGAGACAGGAAAGCAAGATGGTCAAGAGCAACCCTGAGAATGGCAACTTGAGGAAAGAGAAGTACAGCTTAAGGTGAGGGTAAGATTGTTTTCTGTGAGACGGTGCTCACCAGTTCTGCTCTATCCTCCAGGGCTTTCAAAAAACCAAGGTAGAGAGAAGCCTGAAGTTGTCTGTAGACCTAGGCTGACTGTATAATTTACTGTCTGTTCTGGCACAAATTCCATAGTGAAAGATGGCACTAATAATAACTCACCTGGACACTGGATCCCTCCTGAGCCACTTGTAGTGTGTAAGCTATCTATATAAATTTTATTGGACTACAGTTGATTTACAGTGTTGTGTTCGTTTCAGGTGTACAGAAAAGTGATTCAGTTATACATATATTCATTCTTTTTCAGATTCTTTATAACCCATATAGGTTATTACAGAGAGTTGAGTGGAGTTCCCTGTGCTATACAGTAGGTCCTTACTGGTTATCTATTTTATATATAGGGCACGTAGGTTATATTGATGGCAAGAAGGGAATCTGTCGGTATAGCTGACTTAGTTTCAATTTGTTAGAGTGACTGATTAATATTCTTAACATAATGAGGCTATGGGATATTTGAACATAAATATAACTAGAGAAATGAAGTTGTTGCTTATAGTAATGACGACAAGGGACATAATATATGACTCCAATAAATATTTTTAAATCTCTGAACAGAGAAAGCAAAAGCTTTCTAGAAAGTATTTGTTTTATGAAGTTTTGCACAACTTTCTAATTTTTATTTTATTATTTTTTAAAGCAGTAAGTCTTGCGTGGTGGAGGTAGGAGGGTCAGTATCATGCCTAGGTTGTGGGAGGTGAGTAGTAAGTAGCATTCAGTACACATTGCCTCAAATATTTTTATTTATTTAAGTGGGCTGTTATAGCCAAACTGCTTTTTGTGTGTTGGGATGGTATAATCACTCACTGTGTTATATGGGGAAAAGTGGAAATTGCTGCTTTCAGATGGAACAAGCTGAGTCTACAGAGTGTTTATAAGCTAGGCTACTGCCAGGCAGTTTAATTGCTAAATGTTGTTATTAATTAAAATCAATTATCTTTTATTAAGTTTAGAGGAAATATAAAAACAACATAGCACATTAAATAATAGCAGTGAAAATTTTGAATCATTATTAAGACTCATCAATTGTGATCATAATAGACATGACTTCATGACAGAACACTAGGTTTTCTCAGCCATGAAACCACAAAATTATCTGCAGTGAAAAAATCATCAAAACTACTAGTTCTGATACTCTTGAGAATACATCAGCTAACGAATGGCTGTTTTGACTGAAGATGAATTATGGTTTCTAGTGCATAATATTAGTTTCAGAAAGTAAGCCATGTATTTCACGTTTTTAAGAGAAACATTTCCAAATGTCAAATCAAGTATTGTGAATGTATTTTCTTTCCAAAACTCCTGAATGCCTTTTGTTTCAAAACCAGACTTTCTCTCTTTAAACTGCAATTTATGGCTTACCTCTACTTAATTAGCCTAGAACTTGATTGTCTCCATTGAAATGAAAGGAAACAAGCTATTAATTATAGACTGAGACCCAAACTGATGGGGACATCAATACTTGTATTGCAGTTTTCTCAATAAATCCCAGATCGTAAAGCCTTATGCATGCATTCTGGAAGTGAGACAAGTTTAATGTCCATTAACATGGAGACAACACATTGATTGCCTGCTATGATATTATTAAAATGAGCTGATGAGACAGCCTCAGGAAAAAAAATTCTCAAACAAAGTCAGCATTCCACTGCATCAATTCATCTTATCTTAAATTAGGATATCTATAATTTTTGAGTCTTTGTTATTCATATTAAGGTAGTATATTTTGACTTTAAAACCTCACTATTACAGGTTTCAGCACAGAAGGATACATAATTTTTGAGCCTTTGTTATTCATATTAAAGTAATATATTTTAACTTTAAAACCTCAATATTACAGGTTTCAGTACAGGCACTGAATTATTTCAACAGACATTGAAAACTTAGCAATAAATGTCAGTATCTTTCTGATCCATTTTATTAACTATGGATCATTGCCAATATAATTCCAATCATTTAGTTTAAAATGTATTTATTGTGAGACTAATCAATACCAGAAACTCTATTTTGATGAAGGAGAAAAAGGGATAATTGCTGATATAATTGATTGAGTGAGAGAAGACAGAACCTAATGCACAAGTGGCAGGTTTCACACATCCAATTAGAAATGAACTATTCACACATAATGGAAGAGAAGGCAGAGTCCATAGGCATGTATAAAAGTATGCGGGTAGATTTGGTGGTGATATCATTGAAATGTTCTCACCTGAAAGCTTCTGCTTTTTTGATTAATTAGAAAAGAGTTCATGATTTGATACTGTACTATTAAAGTAATGCTTGAAGATGAGGCTTTGAATTTAACACAGATCCAGTCAATACAGTTATGGTTTTGCCTCACATCTGCGTGCGTACAGGCACAGAATAGAGAGTTTTATCTAGCAAGGTTTGGGCTTTTTTCAGAAAAATATTTTTAAAAGGGGCAAGGGGGTTGGTTATACATGCAGGAGTATGATTAGAATGGTAGAACATGGTATCAAAGTTTTTTGGGGGAGGGATATGTGACTTATTTTCTGATATCATAATTTAAATGCTTATCTCCATCTTGTCTTCTCTTCCAGTATAAACATTTAAGACTATAATACTCTGAAATACCACCTTTACTGTATCAAATATGAATTGATCAAACTATGTTATAGATTATTTTTTAATTCCCACAAAATCCTTCTTTGATAAGTGAACTATTTAGAACTCTGTGGTGATGTTTGATAAATTAATTTATTTTTATTTATTATCATTGCATAGTGGTGTAAGAATATATTCTTTGGGGTAACAAATATCTGATATTTCGGGAGAAGCTTTATGTCTTTGTACATTCTCTATGCACATAAGGATATGGATTCTCCAATTTTTAAATTTAAGTATCTATAAATATCAATATTTTCCAAATAACTTATTGATAAATTATGTTGAAATCTCCTGCTATACTATTATATTACTAAATTTTTCCTTTAGTTCTATTTTTTGTTTAATATATTTTGAGGCTACCTTCTTAGATGCATATCAGATAAGAATTATAAATTTTTCCTGATGAATTGTATCATAATTTGGTAATATTATTTCTAACACTGTTTTTTTAGTTTATAGTTTATACATTCTGATTAACATTGCTCCACAAGATTTATTTGAATTCTACTTGGCTAATACATCTTTTTCACACCTTGAAATTTTCTTTTCTTCATGATCTGTGAACTCACTTATAAGTATTATATTTCTGAAAGTATAATTTTTTAAAAAACATTCTGAGGAGCTTTGTTTGATACCAGCCTTTATTTTAAAGGAAACCCTGCTGGGACTTCCCTAGAGGTCCAGTGGTTAAGACTCTGCATTCCCATGCAGGGAGAGCAGGGTTGATCCCTGGTCAGGGAACTAAGATCCCACATGCTGCACGGTGCAGCCAAAAAAATGAAAGAAAGAAAGGAAAGCCTGCTTTTAGTGTCTCCTTAGTTCACGTTGCTTCTGGCTCCAGAAGCAATTTGTTAGGGTATTGGTGGTGAAGGGGGACCTTGTTGGGTTTTTGAATGGCTATTTAAATTATTTTTAATTAATTCTTTCTTGTTGCATCGTGATCTAAGATATGTTACTATGGTGTCATACGTACAGTATACTTTATCCAGAATCTAATTTGCTTTGGAGTATGAGGGCATTCTAAATATCTTCTTTTCTACTTCTCATTGTGTGACCAAAGAAATGGTACTTATGCCTGTTTTCTCATCTCTACAATGGATAAAATAAAAATAATACCTATCTTTTAGGGATGCAATAATTATTAAACAAGTTGCTACATGCAAATTACTTACTTTAAAAGAAATAAATTATGCCTCATTTTGTACCTACTGAATCAAAACTCTAAGAAAAGGAGGTCGTTCTGTGTATAGTATTTTATTTGATTTTTTTAATTAATTAATTAATTTATTTTTACATCTTTACTGGAGTATAATTGCTTTACAATGGTGTGTTAGTTTCTGCTTTATAGCAAAGTGAATCAGTTATACATATATATATGTAAAAATTATTAAAAAAATTTTTTTATGTAAAAAACAAACAGAAAACGGACAGATAGAACCCTAGGACAAATGGTGAAAGCAAAGCTATAAAGACAAAATCTCACATAGAAGCATACACATACACACTCACAAAAAGAGGAAAAGGGGAAAAAAATCATAAATCTTGCTCTCCTCAATTTAGGATG
>NW_020172492.1:4626279-4646825 GCF_003031525.2 Neophocaena asiaeorientalis asiaeorientalis
GCGTTCTCCAGGGGAAGTTGTCCCTGGATCCCGGGAACCTGGCAGTGGCGGGCTGCACAGGCTCCCCGGAAGGGAGGTGTGGAGAGTGACCTGTGCTCGCACAAAAGCTTCTTGGTGGCGGCAGCAGCAGCCTTAGCGTCTCATGCCCGTCTCTGGGGTCTGCGCTTTTAGCTGTGGCTCACGCTCGTCTCTGGAGCTCCTTTAAGCGGTGCTCTTAATCCCCTCTCCTCGTGCACCAGGAAACAAAGAGGTAAGAACAAGTCTCTTGCCCCTTCTGCAGGTCCAGACTTTTCCCCGGACTCCCTCCCGGTTAGCCGTGGGGCACTAACCCCTTCAGGCTGTGTTCACGCCAACCCCAGTCCTCTCCCTGCGCTCTGACTAAAGCCGGAGCCTCAGCTCCCAGCCCCGCCCGCACCAGCGGGTGAGCAGACAAGCCTCTCGGGCTGGTGAGTGCAGGTAGGCACTGATTCTCTGTGCGGGAATCTCTCCGCTTTACCCTCCGCACCCCTGTTGCTTGTGCTCTCTACCGTGACTCCAAAGCTTCCTCTCTCCACCACCCGCAGTCTCCGCCCGCCTGTGTATGGTATTTTTAAAAGGTCTGTTGCTATAGTTATTTTTGTGTCTCCTGCCACTGCACAGATTCACGTAAATGTTGACATGTAAGAAGGTATAGCTCTTCTCCAAGCCATAACTTGTAAAGTACCTGTTGCAGCTCTTTAAGAATAGTCCTTTTCTCTGTCTCCTCTCTTATTACCTAAGATACGGCACTGGCTGTGGGAATAGTTTTTGTAGATTAGTTTGGCTTTGGCTGGTTGAGAACAGTTTTCAGTTGAGTGACTACAATAAGCTACCCTGCTGTTCTAAAGAACTTTTCAATGTTGCTAATAGGTTTTTACTGTTAAATACTTCCTAATATCCCAAGTACCTGAGGGGTTTTTCATTTAAGTTCTTCACGTTTATTTATGCACTGGCTCTAGTAAGCCTGAGTGCTTTGTCTTTATCCTTTTTTTTTTTTTGCGGTACGCGGGCCTCTCACTGTTGTGGCCTCTCCCGTTGCGGAGCACAGGCTCTGGACGCGCAGGCTCAGTGGCCATGGCTCGCGGGCCCAGCCGCTCTGCGGCATGTGGGATCTTCCCGGACCAGGGCACGAACCCGTGTCCCCTGCATTGGCAGGCGGACTCTAAACCACTGCGCCACCAGGCAAGCCCCTGTCTTTATCCTTTTAATAATTAAGTTGATATTTAACCTAAGGGATGGAAGCTCTGTGATTTTATGGGAGTGATAGAATTAAACTGCCTCCCACAAAATCCCCACAGGTTTAAGAGATAAAAGATACACTTGGAGAATATATCTCAGGAGGATACATTGTTATGTCCTATGGAAAATAGCAGATAGAACCAGACTAATAGGGATTAAAACCCACCGCCATTGTGATAGATAAGTACCAAAAGCTCATTACAAAAAATAAAATACAGAGAAGATTAAAGATGTATACTGAAATAATAAAAAGCAAGTTGATGGAATTCTAAGTACATTGGCAAAATTAAATAAAGTATCACTTTTTATCATAAGGGTCTATCTCCCTATAATTAAAATTTAACCACCTTGCTAAAGTTAAAGATTAGAATTTTTTTATGCTATTTCTCTTTCACTTTTATTATGTGCTTTCATCAGGAATTTAGATATCCTGATTAATCAAATATTTGTTCATGTCATATATTAAATATAAATAAATAAAAAGAATAGTCCTTCAACACTAAGAATATGTTGTATATTAATTGACCATTTGTGATGATGTAGAAGAAATTTCTGGATTTTTAAGGTTTAAATAGCATTAAATATTATTTTATTATAGTTATAAATATATATTATGTAGATAGCTTGAAACTATGGGAATATAATATTCAAATAAAGTGCTAAATGAAAAGACATAACGTTAAAACATTATTCTGTTAAATATAAAGAATCTTAAATTCTTAACAAAATGCATTTGGTCAAAAATTTTGTCTAATCTTAAAGACAAAGAAACCTATGTTACATTTTGTGCTTCCATTGATATACATTGGTGTAAAATGCTCATCTTAGACAGGTTATCAATCAAGAATATAATCCAGTACATGGAAATTCTCTTTACAGCAGTGTTTTCTTTCATATGAAAAATACACATGTATTGCATATACTGGCCCACATAGACAATAATTATGGTGAATTTCACTATATTCATACTAGCCATTAAACTCTGGAGGAGGAGATCTTTCTGAAATAAAATAATGTTGATTAACATACGTTTTAAATGTCAACTCAGTATATACTTCTGGTATTGGTAATTGTGGAGATGCGAAACCCTGTATTTACTTTATTCATACAGATTTTCCCTGTAAGTATCTAACAGACTATTCAAGATGTGTTCTTATGAATCTCTGGACCTCATTTTCTCATATGAATGATGGGGTTATATCAAGTCTTTCTTTTCTTTCTAGAATATAAAATGTTTGTAATTACCATGAATTACACAATGATGCCCCAGAGATCTAACTTCATTAATACAATTAAGCATTTCTAATATTTTATATTTTTTGGAGGAGATAATTGTCTGTGAATATTTTCACATTTCTGCGTAATTAAGGCTTACTTCACAAAGTAAATGCCTAGAAGATGACTAAAAAGCAAACATGCCTTGGAAGTAAGAGACAGTGAATATCTCTAGAGAGATTTAAATTATTATCTCTAAGTTAACTACCTTACGAGTAATGAAAACCTAGGGCCCATCCATTTTTTCTCCAGAAGTTTTGTTTATATTCTAGAGCTAACGTCCCTTTCTCTCTGGAAAAAAGGAAGAACAGAAGTGACAGCATCTCTAATTAAGCTTTGAATATCATAATTTTGGGATTTTTCTCCTATACTGTAACCAATGCATATACACAGTAACATCCAGCTTTTATTACATACCCCATGGTGACTGGAGTTCAGGGAACTGACAATAAGATGCTCTATGTGTAATAGTCTGTGTTTTGATCCAGAGACCTCGTGTCCTGTATCAGGATAAGTAGGTAAATACAGATATAAAATCTTAACAATATTGAATAAAATGTACCTTATAATTTCTTGGCTTACAAATCATGAATTTAATATTCAATTCTACAGAAAGTTTTGAGCACCTGTAAGTGGCAGGCACTGTGCTAAATTCTTTCACAAACATTATCTTAATTAATTTGATATCATAATTGTCATGAACCTGTTCTAAGACTCAAGAATATCATTTAAATCATGTGATAAAATGTATACTGATTTACACTATTTAAAAAGAAAACTTGGAAATTGTAAGCATGCTTATCACACAAAAAAACCTTAAGTTTAAAATATATTATTTGTATCTGTCTGTACCCACTTTTAAATCCTCTGCCTTCAACTAAGCAGCACACCAGAAGTTTCTTTCTCTCTTTTTATCTATAATAAAACCCAAACTCCATAAGCATGCCAGATATTTTAACTAAGAAATGTCATGGGCTCATAGACTGAACAAGCGATGTAGGGAAGAGTGAGCAGGTATGTGAAAAACATACTTGTTAATTTTCAAGCTAGCAGACTTCACTGAAATTTAATTTGAATGTGTTATTAGGTTGGAGCCCTAATAATATTCACAGAGTGAAACATACCTTTTGATGAACTCAGCTTTATTCATGCTATTTGAAAAATTTAATGCTGCTTGTGTTCCATAAGTTAAGAATGTCTTAGTTGCTAGAAATGAACACTTTTAGAGAAAATTAATTTGACTTATTCTCCCCAGTTCTCTGTATTTGAGTAGTGTGGCCGAGCTAACCTAACGATCAACTTGACGTTTAGAGTGTTACATTTTGCTGGTTTGACCTTTCTCATTTTAAGAGGAAATCTTTTTTTTTTTTTTTTTTTTTTTGCGGTACGAGGGCCTCTCACTGTTGTGGCCTCTCCCGTTGCGGAGCACAGGCTCCGGACGCACAGGCGCAGCGGCCATGGCTCATGGGCCCAGCCGCTCCGCGGCATGTGGGATCCTCCCGGACCGGGGCACGAACCCGTGTCCCCTGCATCAGCAGGCGGACTCTCAACCACTGCGCCACCAGGGAAGCCCCTAAGAGGAAATCTTTGAGTCGCAAGCGGTGGAAACATCACTCAGAGGTCCCATGGTAGTCAGTAGAATGATCATAGTTTAGATATAAAATTCTTAGGTATTAGTTTTTTTCTTGACAGTTTATCATATTGAAAGTAAAAACTGAAAAACTTAAGAGAACGTACAAATGAAAAAAGCACACATGCCATTAGACATGAAAGCTATGATATAATCATGTGCCATGTAGCTTTTAAAAAATTCTACTATATTCACTAGAAGATAAGAGTGGAAGAAAGCTAAAATTATTCTTAGTATTATTAAAAAAATAGTTCTCTTGTTTCTTGTGGACACCCTGAAAAGATCTCAAGAATCTCCACAGGTTCCCAGACCACAAATTGAGAAGTGTCAATTTAGAGTATAATTATTGCTTGTCCATTTTTATTTCTCTATAGTATTTTATTAGATATGTAAATCACCAATTATCTGTTTATTCCACCATGGGTGCATATTTGGCTTTTTTTTTTTTTTTTAAGGTTGGGGACTGCTGTTATAAAAGATATCCTCTAAAATCATTGCATTTTCTGTAATGTTGTTTTTGAGAGTTTTTTTTTAAACATCATTATTGGAGTATAATTGCTTTACAATGGTGTGTTAGTTTCTGCTTTATAACAAAGTGAATCAACTATACATATACATATATCCCCATATCTCCCCCCTCTTAATTTGTATTCGTATGAATAAGTCTACTTCGATGGCATTGTAGTTCCAGATTCATATTTCAAGACGTTTTCTCCAACATACAGCTAGGCATGAAATTGCTGGTCTGTACAATTTTAGTAATGAAATTAGCCTTCAACTTTTCAAGGTAAAGGAAAGTTGTTTCCTGACCAGGTTGTGTCAGTTTACATTCTCACCAGCAGGATAAGAGATTTCCCATTTCTGCACATCCTTACTGACATTTTCAGTATTTACAATTTTGCTACTAGATTAGGGGAAAATGGTTTCTAATTGCAGTTGCAATTTACCTTTTCCTGATTACTCATGGGTTTGAATGTGGATTTTTTGCATATATTTATTATTCATTTGGAATGCTTATTTTGTGAAGTAAATTATTTTTATAACTGGTACTTTTTGTACAAAAAAAATTATATTGTTTGCTCTTAATAGAGCTATGCCCATTTTCTTTTGGTTAGTGCTTTCATATTATGGCGTATTTCACTTTTACTCTCAACTTTTCTCTATCCTTAAGAATTAGGGGTGCTTTGTATGAATAACTCAGTTGGATTAATTTTTTTTTAAATCAACTTCACAATGTTTGTTTTTTAACTGGAGTTTTTAATGTACTTTGAACATTAGTCTTTCATGTACTATGAACCTGGAGACTATTCAAGCGTGAAGACATTTTAAGCTCCTTCTGGAACAGTCTCTTGATTCTTTGCTTGATCATATAATTAATGCACAAAAGTAGATTCTCATTGCAGTACTAAGGAAAATTTGATTTTCCATGTGTGGCTTTGTGATCAAGGTCAGAAAGAAGAAGATTATATAAAAATACTATAAAAGATAATGTTAAATAAAGAGAAGAAATAATCTTTTAGGTAAGACTATTCCACAAATCTGCCTTTAATCAAAGTTACCTGTAAAGGCTTTCCTATGAGATCATGAAAAAGATATTGTAAATGTGAAGTATACTATGTACACACAAGTTTATAACCAAGGTGCAGCCTGCCATCCACTTGTAAAAGCAACCATAAATCATAAACTGTATTTTAAGATAGAATTAGAAAGAAAATTTACAGTCAGTAGTAGAACAGAATTCCGTTTCTCTGGGTAATTTATTCACCATCTTTATAAAATAAAACTTCAGAAAAATTATCCTTGTCAAAGTTTCTTTTTTTTTTTTCTCCCCACTCTGGTGACTTGCTAACAACTAACATTGTTATTTTCCTTCATCTACTTTAATAAGGAACATTAATCATCCATTAGTTGGTTCTTTAGCTTAATGTTATTTGCTGTAGTCCACAAATAAGACAACTATGGCTTGAAGTTGTTAGCAATCGAATTCTATTAGGTTATAGCATTTATCTTGTCCCTTCATATTAGTTCAGTTAATTGCATTTGATTTTTTATTATTCTATTTATGAAAAATATATACTGTTATATGTAGGGCCAGCCCTAGGCAAAATAGTGAGGCGAATTAATGTGTGTCTTCAGTTTCTCCCTGTTCATTGTTCTTCTCTCATATTTAGGAAGAATCTCACGTAAAAGTCATTAAATGATTGATTAGAAATGTTGGCTTTTCAAGCATCATTGCAAGTCAACGGCCTGAGAGTTTGGGACAGCTGAACCTTCCATAAGACTGGTGTCTGATATGTTTGTACATTGACTGACCACAAATATACCTAAATGAACTGAGTATGCTAATAGTCTGATTCAAGACAAAACCTGGTGCACATATAAATGTATGAGAAGGCAAAGATAATGGAAGGAAACCAATGGTTTCTGTCATAGATTAGGTAGCCAAGTAGATTATATGACAGAGATTAGTGGCAATACAGTAGAGAATAAACCATGAACAACCCTTCTATGAGAAAATTAAAATCAGTTTCCTATCTCACAAAAGAATGAATTTTCAAAGGCTACAAGCAAAGCAAAAGTCAGAGCTCTGGGAGGTAATCAAACATCAAGGCATTTTTTTTTACCAGAGAGTTTCTACTGACTTGGTACCTTAAACAGTTTGGGCTGCTATACCAAACACACGGTATTCTGGGTAGCTTAAACAACATTTATTTCTCACAGTTTTGGAGGCTGGGAAGTCCAAGTTTAAGATGCTGGCAGACCCAGTATCTAGAGAGGGATGCTTTCTGGCTTGTAGACAGCTGCCTTCTTGCTGTACCCTCACATGGCCAAGAGATAGGTCATCTCTCTAGTGTATCTTCTTATGTCGACACTGATTCCATTCATGAGAGCTCCAACCTCATGACCTAACTACCTCTCCTAGGCTCTGCCTCCAAATACAATTGCATTGTGTTTTAGTTTTTAACATATGAATTTTCAGGGGATACAAACATTCAGTCCATAGTACCTGGGAAACAATGAAATTCTGTTTTGATGACTACATGAGTTATAGAGGATAAGAAATAAAGCCCAGGGCCTGCACAAGGTGGGGGGTCTAATAGTAGATCCCCACATAAATATGATTTCCTCAAATATAACATGCTCAGTGTAATTGTGAAGGAGAGATGAGTACAACTTGCAATAGAAAAGTGGTTATCTTAACTTTAATGCTGAGAGAGGAAGCCAAGACATAAGCAAGACATGTATCTCCCTGGAGGATGCATGAGGATATGCCTTGCACCATCCGGTGATCCTTAAAATTTTCAAATTTCATTTAAATTATCTTTTCCACAAATTTTTTCCCATCAACTGTAAGAAACAAACACAAATCCTCTTTGGAGGAATGACTTTTCAGTCCAGGCTTCGAAGGATTCACAGATAAAATTCAAGGAACATGGACTCACAATTAGGAAGAAAACAACAAATTTCACAGAAAAAAAGAGACAAAACAGAAATGGATCATAGTACCATAAGCAAAAACCAGCAGGAAAAAAAGCAGTGGATTCTAATGAGTAAGAATTTAGATAGGGTACTTTGAACTGCCTGGAGACAGACTATAAATGATCTACATTATTAGGTTAAAAGAAATAGAACAAAGCATGTTATATGACCAAAAAAAGGGACATATCAGTTAGACTTTGCTACCGAACAAACTACTCTAAAATTTAGTAGCTTAAATGAAAAATTATTGTTTTAACTTGTAAGTAAGCAATTTTGCTTGTTTTCAGTTGGGCAGTTCAGCAGCTGCTTTTGGATGGGTTTGCTCATGTAGCTACAATCAGATTCCATTTCATTTGAGGACAAGTTTAATTTGCAGGGGTCCCAGCTTGGAGGGTGTTTTCTGCCTGGTGTGTTCTCTCACTGCCAGCCTAATAGCCTGGAGTTATTCACAGGATGGCAGAAGTTTAACAAGTTCTGAAAGAGGGATTTTTGAACTCTCTTCCTATATCATGTTTGCTACTTTCTCACTTGCCAAAGCAGATCAGAAGGCCAGACCAGTTTCAAAACTGGGGAAAAATAGGTAACATTTAATAAGAAGTTCTTTAATGTTCTTTCAAAAAGGAGATGAATATCTGGATGGGTGAACTTTTTCTAGGTGACACTTTCCATTAGAAGGTCAATTCAAGCACAGGGAAGTTTTATTTTAATGATTTTTAAATTAATAAATCCCTAACAAATATCTTTGTATTTTGTTTTATTATCCAGAATCCCTATTATTCAGAAATACATCTTATTTTTATTATTATAATCTCATTTCCTTTGTGGTTTTGTCCTGTATTTTGAGCAGTCTCTTTCATTTCATATTTTAGAACACTAATTTTATTCTCAGCAGAGATGATGGTATTTTATGTTCCTCCATTGAACTTAACATTATTTTTTTTCAAGAAAAATCTTATTTATGTTTTATTTTCTTGGGAGTCCTCATTACTTTTCCATTTGTTTTATTTCAATATGGACAACCTGTGCTACTGATTCAGCTGTGTGTCTTCCTTACATTATTCTATTCATTTAGTATGTTTATTTCTTCTTAGGGCACTCATATATACATTACTCATGTAATACAGCCCCTGTTTGCTGCTTTCTACTGTCGTCAAAAGGGCCATTCTGTTAGGATGTCTTTGGAATCCTTAACTGGCAAGAGGTAAACGATACAGTAAAATCCTATACTTCCATGGCTAGATAGTGAGCAAAGTACAAATTCCTTATTTGATGAGACTTCCTTGCCAAGTACTTTTGTTGTCCTTAATTTTTAATAAGTGGTGGACAGGGATGGAGAAAGTCCTCTCCTACCAGTCAGAATGGCCTTCACCCATTCTGTAGGGAATGTGTTGTGGCTGTCACTTTCTTAGGAGGAATTTGTGGTCAGGCAGTTAGGGACAGGGAAACCGTTCTCCTTAGGGTACTAAAGAGAGCAACTTGTGCATTCAGGCAGCCATAGAGTGAGAGGTCTTCTCCTAGTTTCTTCCAGCGAGACAACCTTTTCCTCTCTAAATGGATTCTCCCCAACATCATTAAAACAAAAACTTTCTCTGTGAGATCTCTCCTTTGTAAAACTCACAGCCTCAGATGTCCTTAGATTCTTCCACATTTCCACCAGTAACCCATTTTATTTACTGGTGGTACAACAATGCAAGTACTGAATAGAAAAAAAAAAAAACTCAGGAAATTCTTCCCAGGCCAATATCATAACCAAAGTGTTCTATTTAAAAGTAAGTAAATCCACTTGAATGTCAACCCTATATATGAAATTATGTTTTATGAATACTGCCTACACTGTAGTGTAGTGTAGTGTATAACCATGGACTGTATGCTTAACCTGATTTTTAAAAATTATTCCAGAAATATTAAAGGACAGGGAAATTACTGTTTCTGATGGTGCAGCAAAGAAAAATACAGAAGTATTGTTGACACTATTCACTTTGTAATATTTGTCACTTGAATGTCACCTGTTTTTTCTGATTCTTGTTACTTTTTATAATGTGTTGGATTTATCACCTGTCACACATTTCTTATGCTCAGATATAGGTGCTATAATATTTTCCACAACTTTGAGTTTTGTGCCTTGTTTTACTTTTATAAACTTTGCTTTATCATAATTTGTTTTACTAAATGATACTAGAAATAGAATTTTCTTCTTTTACAGTACAGATACCTAACTGCTATGTCTGCAGTACTCAAGATAATCACTGGCCTTCAGTTACTAGATGTATGTAATCATATTCATAGCTACAGTCTTCTACAGAATGCTTTTGATATACCAGATGCTGTGTAACAATCCATCTAAATGGATTTTCTAGTCTCGTAGGGGAATCACAAAACTATCAAACCTACATTTGTTTCCTTTTTGACAATGTTACCTTCAAACACACAAGTAAATAGACCACTTTACCTTTCCATCTGGAAATGTAGTTCTGTGTGATGTGCTAAGGCAATAGGTCCCTTTTTTCAGATTAAAAAGCTGTTGGGAATTCTTTTCTCTTACTGTATTTGTTTCTTTACACTGAATATTGTTTTATCTGTTGCTTTACACTGAGTAAAGTTGATGATTTCCAAAACATTAAGAACGGAAAGAGGTTCCAATACCATCTTGTCATAAGAGCAATTTTACTCTTTGTACAGCAGTAAAATTTAGTCATTTGTGTTATATAATTTTATGCAGTAGATTTTACAGATTCACTTAGTTGATGATTTCTATGGTAATTTTGCATGTATACATATATTTGTGTAAATGATTAAATATTATTGTTTATACATATTATACAATTTATCTTAAACTTTTAATTATTTCTTTGATTATTCTATATAGCATTTTATTATTTTTAGAATTTATTTAATTTTAGTGCTGTAAATTGTGGTGTGCAAAATAGAATAAAGTTTTTAAGGTAGTAAGAAGGTAAATTTTAATTTGATTTTACCTTTTTTTCAGAAATACCCACCATTTTCTGATGTAGGGTTTCTCAACCTTTCTTTTCATGATCACTCCAAGAAGCAGCCTTTTAAGACACTTTTTTCTTATCATACCCCCCAGCGCTGCTCGTGAATGCTGTTTATGCTGTTTATGTGCTGTGGCCCTTTGGAGGACCACAAACCACTGCAATGTCTAAGATTTTTCCACCATTCCCAAATGAATTTTCACTTGCTTGTGGTTGGTATCGACCCCATTGCAAAAACCCACCTGAGACAAAGAAACCTAATATTTATCCTGTATTATAGTAAACTATAATATAAAAATAAATCAAAACAAATTTGATTTTTAAATTTTGGAGTTATTTTTATTATATTTTTATTGTTATATGGTTTAATTCTCAGGTTCTCAGAATTTGCATTGTGATTTAGAGGCAATCATTTTTAGCCTTCTCTAATGTTCAATGGCTCCTATAATTCCTACACAAACAAAACACTAAGTAGACATATACTTAGTATTATATATGTATATAGTAAAATCTTTGCCCTTGATATCATGCAAGAAATCCTTGCACCGTCAAGGTACATCACTGTGGTCACTTATCCAGCAGGTTCCAGCAAAGGAACTATTTTCTCTGCAAGCAACCATTAGTAAGTGCTCATATGTTAGTATTGCTATCTGAAAAATACAATAAAATGGTATTCTTTTGCATCTTTTAAAACATGTCATTGTTGGCTATTCCATCATGTAGCTCTAAGTACATCTTGAATGCTCACCAGTATTTGAAACTGATTATTCAAATATTTAAAATAAATCCTAAGAAAATATCTTGCTGGTATTATTGTCATATGGTGATTATATATGATAATAAATGACTTGATTATGCAAATGTTTGAGGTTATCAAAAATAGACATTTTTTAGCTATTTATTCTTCCAGTGTCCCCAAAGCTGAAATTGAAAAAGAAGCTGAAGGCTAAATTTTGGTTAAATACTGAGGCCAAAGCCGATTGTCACTCTTGCTTCCTTATTTAGTACCTCCGTTTCTTTACTTTTAATCTCACCTTCTTCTTTCCCTTAATACTTTATTAGCTTTTTCTTACTTCTTTCCCTTACTACCTTTTGATAGAAATCTTTCAGTTTTTGCATATTTTAGCATGTAATCGGTCAGTTATAAATCGTATTTTTTGATAGGCCACTCCATATACAACCTGTCAGCATGATACAATATAGCATATGTATGTGGAAGGGTTTTTGTTGTAATCCTAGTGGGCGTGACAGGTATTTTTGTACTTTCTCATAAAAGACTGTTATAAACAAAACCATAAGTACAAGTCAATTCACACTACAGTTATTTATTAGAAAGTTTAACATTTCTTGTAAGCTGTGTTGTTTTTTTTTCCCCCAGTTTGCTTATGCTCTTAATTTTCTTGTTTACAATTACATGGTATAGATAAGGTGGTGAGATTGTTAAGTGAGATATCCATTTTGTCTCTATTGTGAGTGAAGTGCAAAATATGTCCAGTCACTGGTCATAAGTGACATGCTTATAAAAATCCACCTCAGTGAAAAGGAGTATGAATACATTGTACTAAATAGATAATATATAATCCTAAAGGAAATTAAGAACTTATAAGCATCGTGTATGGAGTTAGAAACTGCAGCAGACTGTGTTATCATTTTAATGGTAAAAGCAGTGGTGTGGAAAGTGGGAGTCGTAGAGAAGGAAGACAATTCCTGTGAACTTTTACTGTGAACTTCCTCTGTGTCTGACATTAGGTGTTTCATGCCCATTATTTCACCAGCTGCTAATTTTTAATCTAATCCCCAGAGTTCTTTGCATACGTTTGCCCATTAATAGCTAATTAAAGATGGCTTGTTCACACTGAAAGAAGTATTGAAGGAATAAGAATTTTCTTCAAGAAATTTCTCCACACTGAATATGAATTAGATAAAAATTGAGGAAATATTATATCGTCAAAAAATGTAGGGGCTTCCCTGGTAGCGCAGTGATTAAGAATCCACCGCAACAAGAGAAGCCACTGCAATGAGAAGCCTGCACACCACAGCAAAGAGTAGCCCCTGCTCGTCACAACAAGAGCAAGCCCAGGCGCAGCAACGAAGACCAAACACAGGCATAAATAAATAAATAAATAAAGTAGATTCATTTGCCTAAGTAAAAAGGTAAAAGTAATTTTGCATAGCAACAGAATGAATTAGCTTCTCTTCCCTGTGTGTCTCTCCTACATTTCCTCATCCTCTATTCGATTTTATTCATTTGTACAATAATTTTGAATTCAGCTGGCCATTTATTCTCTTACCAGTCTATTTAAGGTAATATGTATTAAGATATTATTTTTGTTTGAATTTTTCAGCATTGCTCATTATTTATTCTCCGTATCTCACACAGCACCTAAACATGACAGACATTTAACAAATATATTAAATAAATCAGGATAATGCCATCACATGTGTACAATTAAATACAATGCAGAGCATTACTAAAATAGTACCCCTACAGCAGAGTTGTCTATTAATCAGGAAACCTACTTTTGCTTGTTGTTTTTAAATATCTTAAAAAGTATTCATAAAATAGCTAAAATAATTGTATTATTTGAAAGAACGTTTGTTATGTAGCATCAAATAATTCAAACCAAGATGTTACTTTACCATATAGAAACTAAGCCTCTACCATACACTATTTTTTTTTTTTGCGGTACGCGGGCCTCTCACTGTTGTGGCCTCTCCCGTTGTGGAGCACAGGCTCCGGATGCGCAGGCTCCGCGGCCATGGCTCACGGGCCCATTCGCTCCGCGGCATGTGGGATCTTCCCAGACCGGGGCAAGAACCCATGTCCACTGCATCGGCAGGCAGACTCTCAACCACTGCGCTACCAGGGAGGACCACCACTGTGCCACCAGGGAAGACCTACCATACACTATTTTTAAAATTAAAACTAGAATCATATTTAATTACAGTAGGAATGAATAGAAGTAGAAATCAAGTAGAAGCAGTGCATTAAGTGAATGAGTACCATAGAGGGGGAAGAGAAGGAGGAAGCATTTTTTATCCCAGAAGGTGTACACAGTCCACTTTCCCATTGAAAGCACTCCATCAGGGATATGACTATCTTACAAGAAAATGTTACGCAGAAAGAAAATATATATATGTAGTTCCTTAGTGACTCGAGCTAGAAGATCCTACTGGAAGTAAAGTAGGATGGTCAAGCAATAAGGGTATTTAAATCTGAGCAGCTGGGAAGACTCAGGAAAAAGTTCTAATCTTTATATCCAGCCTTTGGCTAAATTGCAGTGTGAAACAGATTTATTTGGAATGTCTTAAGCTATAAAGTTGGGCAACCTTTGTTAAACTCTGGAGAGGGCAATATTTTATTTTGAGCCTAACAAATTAAAGATCAACCTGGGCCATCTGCGTCTGTAATAAGAACAAATAGCAGAAGCATGGTTAGCAAATATCATGGCATGGTGAAAGGGACGTTGCAAACATAGCTGTCTATAGATGCTGTAATTTACAGACATTTTCTATTTCCTCTGATAATAAATTTAATTTATTCCTTTGGCCCTTTATTTGGGATAAATTTTCTTTCACTTTATCAATACACTCCTAAGGAGTACAGAATAAAGCTGCATATATAAAACGCGGGGACACAGTCAAATCCTCATAAATTTGCCACATAGAATCTTTTCTCCTAGATTTATTATTTAACAAATAAAAGTTATTCAAGTGAATTATAAATCTGATATTTCTAGTTTATTCACTGTCTATTAGATTAGCTGGGAAGGCTTTTAAAAAAATGATCACAGGCATTTTCCATGAGATATGCTAACCATATAAAATATTTCCAGAAAGACCACCAATTTTAAATTACACCATAGAGTCACATTTGTTTTTTCCTGTCTCTTTTTATACTAGTGATGCTTTATTTTTCTCCTTTAGATCAAATACTTCATTCTTATTGGCAATTTAAAGGAATGTGTAAGTGTAAAGATGAAAATGAGATGCAAAGACAATGCATTTTGACAATAGCAAGTTGATAATGGGGTAGCTTATGCTCATGGGAAACTAGCTGTGCATTCTCGGTTTTGCATTTGGTTCCTGCTCACTTCCATAATTCCACATTGCTTTAGAAAATAAAATTACTTTATATTTTTCATTTTTATATAAAACTCAGTGCTACTAATTTACCATATTGTGATAAAAATATTTTAAAGGTATAATAAACTGATTTTAAAATTGTTATCCTAATTATTAGTTGCAGTAGAAGAACTCTGAAATGATTATAATTTAATTATCAGGGGAGGAGCTTTTAAAAGTTGGACACATGTCTTTATGCAAAAATTTATTACAATTATTTACAAAAATCAACTAACTTCTTAATCATTCAGGTTGTTCCATTTTTGATATTTCTCATTTTATCATATATTATTGGCCACATGTTTCTTTCCATCTACATTTCTTCTTTCTCAGTAGCTGAGGTTTTTTCTTTTCCACCTAAAAATATTCCTATACTAAACTTCCTCTCTTTCTTTCACAGCCCCAATTCCTTTCCCCACTTGAACCTTAGTCTTAAAAATTTAGTTCAACCTATCTTTTACAGAGATAATTCCATAAGCTCTAATAAATTATTCCCTATGTTCTTAATCACCCTACCAATTATTATCCTTATCTCTGCTTCTCTATTCTCAAATGGAAATGATTTGTTCTCTGCCTTCTAATAGCTTAACCATCTATATTATTGATCACAACCTCTCCTACCCATTTGTGACATAATTTCACATAGATCTTAAAAAAAACACCTCTCTCTCTATATATAGATTACCTCACAATGTGTCTGATAGGATCACACAGCTGTGATTGAGAGAAAACTCTACCAAAATACTTTGACCAGCAAAAACGGAAAGAGTTATCAGTGGAGGGCTGTTACTAATGTTTGATATCATCAGGAAACAAGATTTCTTCTGTCTTTATATTTCTTCTTATTTAGTAGGTTACCTTCATGATTATGTTCCCATCAGATGTCTGCTGCACCTTGGTCTTTGTATTATCATGGCAGGAAGCTGAAAGCGTCCTTCTTGTGTTGTATTTTTAAATTTTCTTGAAGGGAAGAAAGCCCAGGGACATCTGCATGTACCTTTTTGGCAGAATTGGGTCACATGTTCACCCTTAGCTGAAAGGAAAGTTCAGTGTGTTTGGTTGCCCATTCTTTCTAATCAAGAAAGTAATGGATAATGAAGACTAGCAATGGGCCCTGGGTATATGTTCTACAATGTCAGCCACAGCATTTAGCCTCATAATCCAACTTCCAACCTATTCTGTCGTCTGCTTTCTCAGTGATTTTCAGCTAGGGCTGGTACCGCCTCCTTTAATGATATTTGGAAATTTGGGGGGCATTTCTGATTGTTAATGACTGAATATTTCTACCTGCATGTAGAGTATGAATGTCAGAGATGTCAGAATCCTGCATTGTGTGGGGCAGTGTTAAATGGCAAACAGTGATATTCCCATTGATTGGTGGTGGTATCCACTCGATGAAAAAATACAAAAACTAAAACTAAAACAACAAAAAAGACTTTGTTTAACCTTTCAGACAAGTCAATTTAGTATTCCTTTTGTTGTCAAATCCTAATTGTCATATATTTTAGTTGTGTCACATTCCTAAAACTTTCAGTTTATTTGCATGAAGCAACTTGTTTTTAAGTTTCAGCTATTTGCCAGCATCAGGGCAGGGTATAGGCTGTAGATGCACAGCTGGACCACCAAGATATATCACTCACGGGCTCCCCTGGTGGCGCAGTGGTTGAGAGTCCGCCTGCCGATGCAGGGGACACGGGTTTGTGCCCCGGTCCGGGAAGATCCCACATGCCGCGGAGCGGCTGGGCCCGTGAGCCGTGGCCGCTGAGCCTGCGTGTCCGGAGCCTGTGCTCCGCAACGGGAGAGGCCACAATAGTGAGAGGCCCACGTACCACAAAAAAAAAAAAAAAAGATCACTCACCTTGATGAATGCTCCATCTAAAGGGGAAGACATATTACACAAACATGTTCAAGTACAACGGACATTCTGAAAAGAGTAATTGATACCATGGTACTAATAACAAAGGTATTGCATATGGCAAGCTGCATCATTGCCTTCTTATATCTCATTTTCTTCTTAAATTTATATTTTGCTTCATCACCTACTAATCACATTTTCTTAAGGAAATTAACATCCAATGTACTTCATTTTGTAATCTGTGTAATTGAAATGTTACTAGTTTTCTAATCTATCTAGTTTTGTTTGTTTTTTGCACTGTAGGGGTAAAGGGTATTAATTTTGATGATGCATTTGAGAAGCATATCTTCAGTGCCTGGCATATAATAAAGGATTATTAAATGATGTATCTTCCTTGATACTTCAAAAGATACCCTTGATATTATAAAACAATTTGGCTAAGAGTGAGGCGGAATCCCAGGAATCACATTTCTGTTACTTCCATGATGTGAGAACTTGAATATCCTCTCTGCCGCAGAGTTTCCTCATTTTTAAAACAGTGACATCCCCGTTTGTTATAAGGAAAAGTTATGTAATATATGCAAATTACTCAGTACAGGGCCTAGCATAGAGTAGCATTCAATGAAAGTTAATTATAGTTTTAGTATGTTATTAAGCTCACATTTTTGCTTTAGGTTTAACAGTATAAAAAAACTTAAATATCCCTTAGGAATATTATTATAGGCTAATAATTATATTTCAACAGTTAATATTTTAATAAGGACAAGGGATATACCAAAAATCCCTAAATATACATTTTTTAATTCAAAATTTTAATGATTAACCCTTTTAGATATTATCTTAGTTTCTGAAGGCTGCCATAACAAGGTAAAACAAACAAGGGTGGCTCAAAACAACAGAAATTTATTCTCTCACAGTTTCGGAGGCCAGAAGTCTGCAGTCAAGGGGCTGACGGCGCCGTGGCCTCTCCGAAGTTTTGGGGGTGGTCCTTTATTGGCTCTTGCAAGCTCCTGGTGGTTGCTAACAGTACTTGGTGCTCCTTGGCTTGTAGATGCATCGTTCTGCTTCCATTGCCACATGGTCACCTCATCTGTGTCTTCTGTGTCTTGGCATAACATTCTCTTCTCTGTGTGTCTCTGCTTCTCTGTGTCCAAATTCTCTCTTCTAATAAGGACACTAGTCACTGGAAGCCTAACCTAGTGTGACATCATACTAATCTGATTACATCTGTTAATGCCTTATTCCCAGACAAGGTCACATTTCCACATTTCTGTTGTCAGGGATGAGGACTATTAAAACAACAACCATTTCATTATATCTCATACTTTTGTGGTTCAGAAATTTGGGCAGGGCTTGACTGGGAGACTCTTATGCTCAGTGTGTCATGACTGGGGTCACTTAGTGACATTCACCTGGCATCTGTGCTGGGCTGGTTTGGTTTGAAAAGGAAAAGAAGGCTTGATTCACATGCATGATGCTGTTGTGGAGACCCCTGGGAGTTTATGGTCACCTAAGCCCTTTCCCCTCTCCATGTAATCTCAGAGTCTTTTTATATAGTCTCTCCAGTAAGGTAGCTGAATCTTTTACAAAGTGGCTCAGACCTTTAAGAGCCTAAGGTGGAATGTGCTAATTCTTTTAAAGATTAGGTTGAACATTTCCACATTTCTGTTGTCAGGGATGAGGACTTCAACATATCTTTTGGGGGAACACAATTCAACCAAAACAGTTGCCTACTATTTGAAAGCAATGTTTTGAGCCCTTCCTATATACTTTCTTAATTAATTTTCTTCTGTCACTATGTGGTAGGATTTTTCTTTATAATTATGTTTTTATATGTAGCTAAAATGTGAGGCACATGTTAAGTGAATTACCAAAATTCACACAGATGTTAGGCACTGGAGACATTTTGCAAACACATAGGCAATCTGACTCCAGATACATGTAAGAGTAGATTCTAAGGGTCTTAGGCTGGGAGCGCATGAAGTTTGAGGCTGTAGGAAAATAATTGATTGACATGGGTGAACTCACTCATAACTGGAGATTCCCAGGTCTGGCAAGAGTACAGTTCTAAGAGTTTGCTGAGTTGGTTCATTAAAGCTTGGACAGAATAATAGCCTTAGTTCATGGGGTGGTAATATTGGGACATTTTATTGTAATATTGAGGTTAAAAAGCTCCAGGAAGTAGGAATGTTAGATTTAATTTAATTTGCAAGAAGTAAATATCCACCACTTGGCTATGTTCCTTCACTTAGCCAATCACTAATGCCCTGATGAAGAACACAGGGGCATCTTAGTTGCTCAGTGGTGGCGACAAACTACATTTAATGGTGGCAAATTGTTCCACGGAACCAGCCTCTTTAATATGCAAGGGGATAATGGAATTCTAGGACAGTGGAAGCCACGTGGCATCACTTAAATATTGGAGACGGGATGCACAAAATCACCATAATGTGCAGCAATGGGAGACTGAAATTCAGGATGCCCAGATCTACAGGGATCTAGAGCAATATCTGATATATAAAAATTACTTTAGGAGTAACAGCGTGAGGCAGACACTACAATGTTGCTGACTTTGATATTATCACAAAGCTAACAATAAGAACCGGTGAGCAGAAGGGTGGTGCTTGTTACTACCACCCTTCAGAACGTAAGGCACTTCAAAATCCCATAGCTATTGACAGAAGCGGAGGCGACTTTCTCTAGAGGAAGGACCTGGAAACGCTACTATAAAAATATACAACAGATACCATTTTGGTTCTTTCCCAAAAGGCCTTGTGACCATTTTTTGTGTCACAGTACACTAGAGGAAGAGGAATACACCAACATTTTGAAAAGTTTTAGACATAGTTACTAAGTTGACTCACAACAAGAAACTCAAAGGTTTTCTAATTATAGTGGTGCCTAGGGAAGTTAGATTATAACTGGAGCTTTGGTCTGAGCACAATTCATAGTGGGTCCTGTGGTTATTTTTCCATGCAACAGGCATAGTGGCACTTCTTTTTTTTTTTTTAATTCGGTAAAATTTTATTTATTTATTTTTTAAACATCTTTATTGGAGTATAATTGAGCAACAGGCATAGTGGCACTTCTTTTTTTTTTTTATTTCGGTAAAATTTTATTTATTTATTTGTTAAACATCTTTATTGGAGTATAATTGCTTTACAATGGTGTGCTAGTTTCTGCTTTATAACAAAGTGAATCAGCTATACATATACATATACCTCTTCCCCCTCCCTGTGTCCTCTAGTCCATTCTCTATGTCTGTGTCTTTATTCCTCTTCTGTCACTAGGTTCTTCATAACCATGTTTTTCTCTTAGATCCCATATATATGTGTTAGCCTATGGTACATGTTTTTCTCTTTCTGACTTACTTCACTCTGTATGACAAACATCCACCTCACTAAAAATAACTCAATTTTGTTTCTTTTTATGGCTGAGTAATATTCCATTGTACATATGTGCCACATCTTCTTTAATCCACCCTCTCCAGCATTTATTGTTTGTTGACTTATTGATGATGGCCATTCTGACTGGTGTGAGGTGATACCTCATTGTAGTTTGATTTGCATTTCCCTAATGATTAGTGATGTTGAGCATCCTTTCATGTGTTTGTTGGCAATCTAACAACAAGAAACTCAAAGGTTTTCTAATTATAGTGGTGCCTAGGGAAGTTAGATTATAACTGGAGCTTTGGTCTGAGCACAATTCATAGTGGGTCCTGTGGTTATTTTTCCAGTCTTCAAATGTATAATTAGGAGAAACATACTTAGCTGCTGAACAACCCTTGGTTCTCTCACCTGTGAAAGAGAACCCCTAAAACAAAACAAAACAAAAGGGTCTGAAGAACCTAGGGGAAAGACAGGAATAAAGACGCAGACCTAGAGAATGGACTTGAGGACATGGGGAGGGGGAAGGGTAAGCTGGGACAAAG
>NW_020172492.1:4646949-4687369 GCF_003031525.2 Neophocaena asiaeorientalis asiaeorientalis
GTGGGAAGCAGCCGCATAGCACAGGGAGATCAGCTCGGTGCTTTGTGACCACCTAGAGGGGTGGGATAGGGAGGGTGGGAGGGAGACGCAAAAGAGAGGAGATATGGGAACATATGTATATGTATAGCTGATTCACTTTGTTATACAGCAGAAACTAACACACCATTGTAAAGCAATTATACTCCAATAAAGATGTTAAAAAAAATGGTCCACATCAAAAAAACTCTTAAAAAAAAACCCAAATGAACACAACATAGTAAATCAACTATACTACAATAAAAATCAATTAAAAAACTGAAAAAAGAAATAAATAAAACTGCCTGCCTCTATTCCTTACCCTTTAGGACAGGGGTCCCCAGCCCCCTGGCTGTGGACCGCTTCTGGTCCTCAGCCTGTTAGGAAGTGGGCTGCACAGCGGGAGGTGAGCAGTGGGCCAGCAAGCCAAGTTTCATCTGCTGCTCCCCAATCGCTGGCATTGCCACCTGAACCACCCCCCACCCCTGCCACCTCGTCTGGGGAAAATCTGTCGTCCACGAAACTGGTGGTGCCAAAAAGTTGGGGACCGCAGCTCTAGCAGTAACTTAAAACAACAACCATTTCATTATATCTCATACTTTTGTGGTTCAGAAATTTGGGCAGGGCTTGACTGGGAGACTCTTATGCTCAGTGTGTCATGACTGGAAGATTGCATTTAATCTGTAGATTGCTTTTGGGAGTATAGTCATTTTCACAATGTTGATTCTGCCAGTCCAAGGACACGGTATATCTTTCCATCTGTTTGTATCATCTTTAATTTCTTTCATCAGTATCTTATAGTTTTCTGCATCTACTGAGATGAATCTTCCTGGTTCAGTCTCAGAAGGTTCTGCTTTTCTAAGAATTTGTTCATTTCTTCTGGGTTGTCCACTTTATTGGCATAGAGTTGCTTGTAGTAATCTCTCATGATCCTTTGTACTTCTGCAGTGTTAGTTGTTGCTTCTCCATTTGCATTTCTAATTCTATTGATTTGAGTCTTCTCCCTTTTTTTCTTGATGATTCTCACTAATGGTTTATCAATTTTGTTTCTCTTGTCAAAGAACCAGCTTTTAGTTTTATTGATCTTTGCTATTGTTTCCTTCATTTCTTTTTCATTTATTTCTGATCTGATCTTTTGATTTCTTTCCTTCTGCTACCTTTGGGGTTTTTTTACATTTGTTTCTAGGTTTTCTTTTTGATTTCCTCTTTGATTTCTTCAGTGATCTTTGGTTATTTAGTAGTGCATTCTTTAGCCTCCCTGTGTTTGTGTTCTTTACAGTTTTTTTCTCCTGTAATTGATATCTAGTCTCATAGCATTGTTGTTGGAAAAGATGCTTGATACTATTTCAATTTTCTTAAGTTTACTAAGGCTTGGTTTGTGACCCAAAATATGATACTGTTAAACGTTTCTTATATTTTCTGCATTCTGTTCCCAAGATTTTGGATCATCGTCACTATCATTACTCTGAATTCTTTTTCAGGTAGATTGCCTAATTCCTCTTCATTTGTTTGGTCCGGTGGGTTTTTTCCTTGCTGCTTCATCTGCTGTGTGTTTCACTGTCTTCTCATTTTGCTTATCTCACTGTGTTAGGGGTCTCCTTTTTGCAGGTTGCAGGTTCATAGATCCCATTGTTTTTGGTGTCTGACCCCAGTGGCTAAGGTTGGTTCAGTGGGTTGTGTAGGCTTCCTGGTGGAGGGGACTGGTGCCTGTGTTCTGGTGGATGAGGCTGGATTTTGTCTTTTTGGTGGGAAGGACCATATCCAGTGATGTGTTTTGGGGTGTCTGTGACCTTATTATGATTTTAGGCAGCCTCTCTGCTAATGGGTGGGGTGGTGTTCCTGTCATGCTAGTTGTTTGGCATGGGGTGTTCAGCACTGTAGCTTGCTGGTCATTGAGTGGAGCTGGGTCTTAGCTTTGAGATGGAGATCTCTGGTAGAGCTCTTGCCATTTGGTATTACGTGGAGCTGGGCGGTCTCTGGTGGACCAGTGTCCTGAACTCGGCTCTCCCACCTCACAGGCACAGGCCTGACACCTGGCCAGAGCACCAAGACCCTGTCAGCCACACAGCTCAGAAGAAAAGTGAGAAAAAAAGAAGGAGAGGAAGAAAGAAAGAAAGAAAGTTATTAAAATAAAATTTAAAAAATTATTAAAAACAATAAAAATTGGGGCTTCCCTGGTGGCGCAGTGGTTGAGAGTCTGCCTGCCAGTGCAGGGGACATGGGTTCGTGCCCCGGTCTGGAAAGATCGCACATGCTGCGGAGCGGGTGGGCCCATGAGCCATGGCCGCTGAGCCTGTGCGTCCGGAGCCTGTGCTCCACAACGGGAGAGGCCACAACAGTGAGAGGCCCGCGTACCGCAAAAAAAAATAATAATAAAAATTGAAAAGTAATTAAAAAAAATAAAAAGAAAGAAGAGAGCAACCAAAGCAGAAACAAATCCACCAATGATAACAAGTGCTAAAATTCTGTAGTGTTAAAAAACAAAAACAAAAACATGGACAGGAACCCTAGGTCAAATGGTAAAAGCAAAGATATGCAGACAAATATCACTGAGAGTCCTTCGTCTGAATTTTGGGATGATTCGTTGTCTATTCAGGTATCCCACAGATGCAGGTACATCAAGTTGATAGTGGAGCTTTAATCCACTGCTCCTGAGGCTGCTGGGAGAGATTTCCCTTTCTCTTCTCTGTCGCACAGCTCCTGGGGTTCAGCTTTAGATTTGGTCCCGCCTCTGTGTGTAGGTCACCTGAGGGCTTCTTTTCTTTGCTCAGACAGGACGGGGTTAAGGTAGCAGCTGATTCAGCGGCTCTGGCTCACTCAGGCCGGGGAGAGGGATGGGCACGGAGTGCGGGGCGGGCCTGCGGTGGCAGAGGCCAGCGTGATGTTGCACCAGCCTGGGGCATGCCATGCGTTCTTCCGGGGAAGTTGTCCCTGGATTCCGGGACCCTGGCAGTGGCGGGCTGCACAGGCTCCCCGGAAGGGGGGTGTGGATAATGACCTGTGCTCGCACACAGGCTTCTTGGTGGCAGCAGCAGCAGTCTTAGCGTCTCATGCCCATCTCTGTGGTCCGTGCTTTTAGCCGCTGCTCGCACCCGTCTCTGGAGCTCCTTTAAGCAACACTCTTAATCCCCTCTCCTCGCGCACCAGGAAACAAAGAGGGAAGAAAAAGTCTCTTGCCTCTTCAGCAGGTCCAGACTTTTCCCCGGACTCCCTGCCGGCTAGCCGTGGCGCACTACCCCTTTCAGGCTGTGTTCACGCCGCCAACCCCAGTCCTCTCCCTGGGATCCGACCTCCGCCTGCCCCGTTGGGTGAGCAGACAAGCCTTTCGGGCTTGTGAGTGCTGGTTGGCCCCGATCCTCTATGCGGGAATCTCTCCGCTTTGCCCCTCGCACCCTTGTTGCTGTGCTCTTCTCCGCGGCTCCGAGGCTTCCCCCCTCCGCCACCCACAGTCTCTGCCTGCGAAGGGGCTTCCTAGTGTGTGGAAACCTTTCCTCCTTCACAGCGCCCTCCCTCTGGTGCAGGTCCCGTCCCTATTCTTTTGTCTCTGTTTTGTCTTTTTTTTTTGCCCTACCCAGGTACGTGGGGAGTTTCTTGGCTTTTGGGAGGTCTGAGGTCTTCTGCCAGCGTTCAGTAGGTGTCCTGTAGGAATTGTTCCACATGTAGATTTATTTCTGATGTATTTGTGGGGAGGAAGGTGATCTCTGCGTCTTAAGGGATCCGACCTCCGCCTGCCCCGTTGGGTGAGCAGACAAGCCTTTCGGACTTGTGAGTGCCGGTTGGCCCCGATCCTCTATGCGGGAATCTCTCCTCTTTGCCCCTCGCACCCTTGTTGCTGTGCTCTTCTCCGTGGCTCCGAGGCTTTCCCCGCTCCGCCACCCACAGTCTCTGCCTGCGAAGGGGCTTCCTAGTGTGTGGAAACCTTTCCACCTTCACAGCTCCCTCCCTCTGGTGCAGGTCCCGTCCCTATTCTTTTGTCTCTGTTTTGTCTTTTTTTTTTGCCCTACCCAGGTACGTGGGGAGTTTCTTGGCTTTTGGGAGGTCTGAGGTCTTCTGCCAGCGTTCAGTAGGTGTCCTGTAGGAATTGTTCCACATGTAGATGTATTTCTGATGTATTTGTGGGGAGGAAGGTGATCTCTGCGTCTTACTCTTCTGCCATCTTGAAGGTCTCCCCATAATGGCACTTTTGTTTTATTTGTCAAAGCAGTCACAGATTAGCCAAGATTCAAGGAAGGTGAACACGGACCACATCTATCAATTAAAAATTGCCGAAAATGTGCAGCCCCAAAACTGATCTCTTGGTTTATCATTGCCTTGAGAAAAACCTGCTACAGTTAGTTCACTGGTTCAAGGAGGATAGAGGGCACATAGACCCAATCTGCAGCTTGAACTCAAAGTTTAACCCCACATAGATCATCTGACTTTCAACTACTCACAGATGCATGAGTAAAATAAATGATCGTTCTTTTAAATCACTATATTTAGGGGTAGTTTGTTATTAAACAATAACTTATTAATAAAATTATGACAGAGTTTGTCCAGGTTAAGATTTTATAATGTCCAGAGGATCAAGTAAACTACATGATCTGATGACCAAGGCTCCCATTTCATCTACTTTCTTCATGGGCAGGGCCTCTCCTTCTAATCATATCAGTGGTCTCCTAGAGGCTTTTCTATGAACAACGAAAAGAACGGAAGGTGTTTGGCTCAATTTCCCAGATAGACTGGAGGAATAGCTGGAAATAGATTGCTGATACATTCTATCTGATATATCCCCACTTTCACATGGCCCTGAAAGACAATCATGAAGAAAAGTATTCTTAGTAGCAGAGCTGAAAGCAATATACTTAGATAACTAACTTGTAGATGTGGGAAAATAGTAAGAGGTGAGGATATATGATACCTCTTGAGCAACTGGAATGTCTTGGGTAGTTGTCAGAAGCTTGGAATGAATAAGACTGAAAGAAATGGAACACAGAAATTTGAGGGAGATGTGAGGCAATGGACATATGGGACTGGGGGTGTATGGATCTTTGTGTTTCACATTCTGCCCATAAATGAGTGTCTGCCATCAATGACTCTCAGTAATTAGATAGACAGAATGGCTGATTTTACGGCTGTAAGCCAGACTCTATTTAGCTAGATAATGCTTTTTGTTCAGAGTACCCATTAAAACAGTGGTCATCCTGAAAGGAAAAGACTCTTTGAATGAGAATACCAACATATGGTAATTTGTATAAATTAGTATCTCCATAAAATTGGAAAACATGCTCTCCCTTGATGAAATAAGTTTCAGGACCCTCAGATATAATGGAAGAACACAGAATTTGCCACAGTAACACCATCCTGTAAAACTTCTTGACAAGTGGCTGGTTTCTCATACAAGAGAATTATTTTACAGTTCTAAAATTTCACAAATAACTGTTGAATATAGTTTTCTAACGAACTATTATTTATCCTTTCCTCTATGTAAATGGGAGAAAGAAAATAACATCATTTATGATTTTTTGAAACATTAAGTAAGTTGTCAAGATGACCTTGTTATCTTTGTATCTTTCTATCCATTAACATTTTTGTTGAGCAAGAAGTATAACATTAATGATGATCTAGAATTTGAAGAATTTTCACTTCAATTTGAAGAATCCACACTAAAAACTTTCCCTGCGTCTCCTTGTTCTACTATGTCAGTGATTAATTTACTTTTCATGTCATTATAAAAACAATTTTTGCCATTAATGTCTGTATTAGTACATGTGCAGAAGCATGAAAATAGAATAGACTTTCATGCCAGAGTGACCTAGAAGTACAGAAAAATCATTTTGTTTGTACTTTTTATACCTAGTTCTATCAAATGCCAGATGGTCTGGAAAGGTAAGATAATGCTAATGAGTCTCAAGACATTACATGACAATTAGTGGAGCAACCAAGGTCAAACTGCCATTGTTTGGCTTAGCAGAAATGTTTAATTTATAAGTAAGTTTATTTCCCAGAAAAGGAGAAAGGAAATATCACTAATATTTGTGTGTGTGTGTGTGTTTCTTTTTTTTTAACTGTTAGACTGTACTAGACCTCCTGAATAATATTTGGGGTTCTCTCTTATGAAACAAAGAGTTATCTCAGCAGGTTTGGGTTTTCCTAACTCTGCACGTTCCACAGAGAGGTTTGGGCTTTTCCCAGATCCTGGGATATCATCTTTAAGCCTTTGATTATTTCCTGTTAACCGTGTCTTTGTTTACCTGAGGCCATGGGCCACACCAGTTACTTTAAGCTAAGAATATGCTTTATGGAGGCAGTTCTTGGGCCATACTGGATAGTTTATTGCTAGCAATATGGTCTGGGGTTGGGGACTCGGATCACGTGGTATCAGTTTGACCTTAGGAGAAACTGGAGATGGAAAGTACATGAGTGGATAGCCATGCCAATGCAACTGACCCCCAATATATCCCTGGACACCAAGGTTCCTGTGAGCTTTCCTTGGTTGGCAGTGCCCCATCGTGTTGCCACACATCACTGCTAGGAGAACTAAGCACTATCTGTATGATTCCACTGAGAGAGGACAACTGGACGGACACTTGTGCCTCAGTGCTCTTGGATCTTAGCCTATGTATCCTTTTCCATTCCTGTTTTTAGTCCCTTTGCTATAGTTGACTATAACCATAAGTTAACAGCTTTTCTGAATTCTATGAGTCCTTCTAGGAAATTTATTGAATCTGGGAGTGGTCTTGAGGACTCCCAACCACATTTGTCTTTTCATGTCTTTTCCCTTTCTTGCTACTAGTGGAGATAGGATTTTGTTTTGTTTATCACGAGCATGTTAAATGGTTTCAAGAATAGTAATTGTTTTTTATGTAAATGAAATGCAGTAAAGAATATGAAGATCAGTGACAAAAGGAAGCAGATTCCAGTGGCATTCTATCTTTCACTGCTGAAAGTAAAATAATATGAAAGTAAAATAATAGCTGTAGGTTTTTATATAGATGCCCTTCATCGTCTTGGGGAAGATTCCTTGTACTCCTAGATTGAAGATTATTTAAACATTTTATTGTAGGTATTCTACAGGGAATGACCATTAATCTTTCCTGCTTAAGCTGCCCTACATGACTTTTTTTGAAGCTTAACTGTTCAGTGTGTTCCTTGAGTCCTGAGTACATCAGATTGTCCAACAAATCTTCTAATACTTTCCTATCCCATATGAACTAGGTGTGTTCTGTCACTTACAAGCTAAAAAACTCTTAATTAACTCAGGTGGCTATTATTATCCTCATATTAGAATATAATACTGAATTTCAAGTAATTCTGAGTGAATTATCAAGGGTCACACACCTGATAAGTGATGAAGCTGAGGCTCAGAATTAAGACTAATTATTTGAATGTTTATATACTATTTGAGCTACTAGACCAAGTTGCACAGGGGATGCCAAGGAAGATAATTTTTGCCATTAAGGGAGTCACATCTCAGAGGGTAATGTTAAGATGTAGAACAATAATTATTATATAGAACATGTCAAGTTCTACCCATGTGGTATAAAGGAAATAGACGTGCTTGAGTTTTTGTCTGGGCCACGGTTTCCAGATATTGGGCTAAACATTATTCTGGATGTCTCTCTGATGGTATTTTTGGACAAGAATCAATTTAAATAGGTAGACTGTGAGTAAAGCAGATTGCTCTCCATAATGTAGGTGGGCTTCACCCAATAAGTTGAAAGCCTGAATAGAACAAAAGACTGACCTACCGAGAGCAGAAGGGAATTTTCCAGCAGATGGTTTTTGGTCATGAACTGCAACATTAGCTCTTCCCTAGGTCTCCAGCCTCTTCCCTTGGTCGACTCTGCAGGTTTTAGACTTGCCAGCCTCCATAATTGCATGCGCCGATTCCTTAAAATAGATCCCTTTCTGTGTATATACATATTGTATTGGTCCTGTTTTTCTGAAGAACCTTGTCTAATGCACAAGTTTTAATGCTATATTTATATATTTCAGTCTTCCTTGTGTTATATTTTATTCATCTGAATTACCTGTCCTCTAGAGCCTAACTCAAAAGTTAAATTGTCCTTGCATTGAGACACCACCTGTATCAGTTTTCTATTACCATTGTAAAACGTTACCACAAACATTGTAGGTCAGAACAAAAGAAATTTTTTCTCTTATAATTCTACAGGCCAGAAGTGTGAAATAAGTCTTATGAAGCTACAGACAACGTGTCAGAGGGCTGTCTCTTTGGAGGTTCCAGGTAAGAATTCATATCATGCTTCTCCCAGTTCTGGGTGGTCCATCATTCCTCTCTCTACCTTTGTCCCCACATTGCTTTCTCCTTTTCTCTCTGTCTCCCTCTTATAAAGACACCTCTGATTATATTTAGAATCCATCCAGATACCTAGAATAATCTCTCCACCTCTAGATTCTTAATTATATCTGTGAAGTCCCTTTGCCCTGTAAGGTCACATTCATAGGTTCCAGGGATGAAAACCTGGATATTCTTTGGGGCCATTACTCAGCCTACCACCCCTCCCCACCCCCCAAACTCTGATCTCTGTTGACAGTAATGAGTTTAAAGAAAATGATATCCATAATATATATGTATGTGAACATATATATATACATATATGTTCATATATATGCATGTATATATATGTTCATATATATACATGCATATATATATACATATATGTATATATATATACACACATATACATATACACATATCATAGTATGATAGTCCCGGATCATACTATGGACACATATTTCGAACATTATTTGTTTTAAAAATACAAATTGATGGTAATTCCCTGGCAGTCCAGTTGTTAGGACTCCATGCTCTCACTGCTGAAGGCCTGGGTGCAGTCCCTCCCTGGTCAGGGGACTGAGATCCCACAAGCTGCGTGGTATGGCCAAAATAAATAAATAAAATAAAAATTGATTACCATTATGATTATTACTACCACTCTTGTTTTTTTTTTTTTTTTTTTTTTTTTTTTTCCGGTCCGCGGGCCTCTCACTGCTGTGGCCTCTCCCGTTGCGGAGCACAGGCTCCGGACGCGCAGGCTCAGCGGCCATGGCTCACGGGCCCAGCCGCTCCGCGGCATGTGGGATCTTCCCGGACCGGGGCACCAACCCATGTCCCCTGCATCGGCAGGCGGACTCTCAACCACTGCGCCACCAGGGAAGCCCCACCACTCTTGTTTTTAATCGTTACAGTAATTAATATTTTATTGTGCCCAATCTTAATGTGTCATTTTGATAGCAAACTATGAAGATAGCAAAATGTCAACTTTATTTCTTTTTAAAATGAAAAATGGTTATGATGATTTTAACAAGTTACACAGTCTCTGTTGAATGGACCTGACACTAAAATGCAGTAATTCAAAATGCATCTTGCCAAAATATTATGCTGTTTGTATAAAATGAAAAAAAATATTTTTATATTATGAAGTAATAAGAACTTGAAGTAATGTAAAGGCGCTGTGATTATATAATACTATATGGGATACTAAGGTGATGTCTGTTGATCTAAAAATAGACCTAAAAATATAAGACCTAAAAATGTCTTATTGATTTACAGGAGTTAATTTGGCCCAAATCCATCTTATTGCAGTAACAAACACGAAAAGCTGGATTCTAAGCAAAGTTTTATTTCAAAATATGTAATTATTGTCTACTTGGATAGAAATATGATTACAAATTACCTACTTCGTGTATTTTCCTTAGAAAAGTAGTCAATGTTTAGGCAAGGGGGTAAGTGCAGTTCTTCTGCATAAAGAATGCCACAAGGATTTTTTTTCAGTTTTTCTTTTTTTTAGTTCAACCCTATGGACTTACGTTAAATTTCTACGTATGTCTCCCTCTGCCACAATATTTAATATGAATTCAGAGTAGCTATATTTTGGTGTGACAGATTAGTGTTTTGGAATAATTCTCTTCTAGGTGATGACTAATTAACCTGAACAGATATTAAAATTAAGCTGACATTTGCCAAGTCAGTGAAAAAAATGTACAAATAGAATAGGAAAAGAGAGAAGCTGAGAGAAGTGAGCCCAAAATTTCAGACTTCTTTCCCTCTATACGGGATTTGATGATTCTGGTACACAGCTGAGATGCAGGGCAGAACTCACCTGAATCATGGGACAGGGGAATACAGATTAAAATTCAAGGTTACCCAGGAAGATAGGTACAGGGTAGGTAGCTCTGTAAGGCTTTGGGATGAATCTCGAAAGTGATACACCTTGGTTAACAGAATAAAGTCCAGCTCTCATAAGGGCTGAAGCCCAGATCAAATCACTTTGATCCCTGACTAGATATTTCTAATCTAGGAGTGTTTGTATATTCAGCCTAGCTGCCTCTCAGAAGCAAATTAGAATTCTTCTGGAGAAAAAGACATGCACAGAGCCTCAAAGAATCTGTAGATTTTTCTATACAATGCCCATCATTAAATATAAAATAACTAGATATACCAAAAGGCTAGTAGCAACAGACTGGTACAACAAATTATTCTGACAGTAATGAAATTTAGATTATAGAATCACCTGTTTTATTTCTATTTTATTTTATTTATTTATTTTTAACATCTTTATTGGAATATAATTGCTTTACAATGGTGTGTTAGTTTCGGCTCTATAACAAAGTGAATCAGCTATACACATACACACATTCCCATATCTCTTCCCTCTTGCATCTCCCTCCCTCCCACCCTCCCTATCCCACCCCTCTAGGTGGTCACAAACCACCGAGCTGATCTCCCTGTGCTGTATGGCTGCTTCCCACTAGAAGGCAGACTCATCAAGAATAAAAGGGAGAAGACTCAAATCAATAGAATTAGAAATGAAAAAGGAGAAGTAACAACTGACACTGCAGAAATACAAAGGCATGAGAGATTACTATAAGCAACTCTATGCCAATAAAATGGACAACCTGGAAGAAATGGACAAATTCTTAGAAATGCACAACCTGTCGAGACTGAAATCAAGTGGGGTATATTCCAGGAATGCAAGGATTCTTCAATATATGCAAATCAATCAATGTGATACATCATATTAACAAATTGAAGGAGAAAAACCATGGAGTCCCCTGTTTTAAATTTACATTTTACTCCATGGCTTTTTCCAAAAGTTAAAGCAAATTACTTTAATGATAAATCTCGTACTTTTCTTATCACTGCAGCAATAAGAATTGATTTGACTGGATATAATAGAATACCTGTCTAGTAGTTACTTAACAATTAATGGTTTATTTTTCTATGTAAACAAGTATTTAAGTATGTGGCTCTAACGTTAGTTCAGTCACTCAATAAATGAAGGTATCAGTTGACCTTAATGACGTTTTCTTGGCTCTTTTCTCATGGTTTAAATTCAGCTAGCTATGAAGCTCCAATATGTTTCAAATAAGAGCACCACCAGCAGGAAAGGATAAAAGAGCTCTCTTTATCAGCAAGGAAAGATTTTGCCAGAAGTACCCTAGTTGGCTCCCTTCCAAGTCCCGTTGAACACAACTGTTCATTGCAGAGGAGGGTAGGAATTGAGGATGAAAGGAGAGATCATTAGGTCAAGCATGATTCATTCCCCAGCGAAGGGCTCAATGAGTCCTGAAGGGAACTGTGAATCTCTTGGTAAAAAATGGGACAACAGGATGTTTTTGGCTAAGACAAACCCTAGAATGTGTACTAAGATAATTTTTGTTTTGTTTCCACTTTTATTAACCACTCTGTAATTGGCACCAAAAATATACTTAGTACATGTTTAGCATTAATAAATATTTTTGGAGTGAATGAGTGAATAAGAGGATCTGCAACAATCCTTGTAGTAAGAATTGATACCTGCCACTTTTATTTGTTTTATTCCTTCTCTGTTAGGAAAACATTAACAGGAGATGGATATTTATTAATAAAATAATACGTTTGTAGATGAAGAGTCATTATAAGAATAATTGAAATAATACATAAGGTAGATAGCTAGTGGGAAGCAGCCGCATGGCACAGGGATATTGGCTCGGTGCTTTGTGACAGCCTGGAGGGGTGGGATAGGGAGGGTGGGAGGGAGGGAGACGCAAGAGGGAAGACATATGGGAACATATGTATATGTATAACTGATTCACTTTGTTATAAAGCAGAAACTAACACACCATTGTAAAGCAATTATACCCCAATAAAGATGTTAAAAAAAAAGAAAGAATACAGTTTTATTAAATCATGGCAATAGATGAAAAGACATATTAAAAATTGTAGATTTTACAGTTAAAAATATTTAGCTAAGTTGTTGAGGTATATTAGCTTGCTTTTATTTAAAATTTTTGAAAAATTGAAAATATTTCAAGTGTAATTTCTCAAATCTTGTTTTGACATATACTTTCATGTTGAACATAACTTAAGGCAACTTCTATTTCATTTTTGCTTTAGCAAAAAAGTGTCCTTTTCATATTAATTCATTTAATATAAAGTTTTGTAAAAATAGATGTAGGTGGTACTTACATAAGAATATATTGTTTTAAGAATTTGTTTATTAAAATAAATGTCTTAGTATTAAGTTAACAGCACAAGCTACTATTGTATGACCAATTTTTAAATCATTCAGATATTATCTAAGTCGTACAAAAGCAAATATAGTGTCATATTAGCAATCTGTATACCCGTCAATATCAAATCGTAACATATTTAACGGTATTTTGAGAAAAAGATAAACTTTTTCTAAGCTTTTTATGACATTATTAATATTCCATTTTAATCTTTATGTTGTTTAATTTTCTAGCAAAATGTCACTATGCAATTTTTCAAATCCCAATCTATTGAGATGCAAGTTAACAACATTTGGTTATTCATTTATTTGATGGTAATAATAATCCTGATGGGTTTGATTGAATAGTATTTTAATTTTGCATAAAAAATGTATCTTGGCCTCTAATGGCTAAAGTCAAAGTTGCCTTTTACATCATAATTTGATTTTATAAATTATTTGTGGTCACGTGAGATTTAAATTCATGTAACTTAACTTATTTTTAACATATTAATATTGTCTCCATGTATAGTTCAATTGCATTCTTGACTCATTCTTCTGACATCAATAAATGGGATCCAGAGCACAATTTAATTAAACATTTGTTTTGTGGTGTAAACATTTCCACTTTTGTTAACAAAATAGCAGTGAATATAGATTTACAACAATATTTTCAGTTAGTGTTTGATTATCAATTAGAACTCACTAAATGACTTTTCATCAATATTTTTAGAAATGAGGTTGTGTCTAGATTTATGGCAAAAGATCCAAAATACAGAAATTAACTTGAATATGCAAATACTACCTGCAATTTGTCTTTGATCTATAAATAACTTTTAGCTTTTATCTCCTCATTTGTGTGTGTACAACTTTGTTTCCTCTTCTTTTTTACTTTAATTTTACCCCAAAGTAATGGATGAGGAAAATGAGAACTGTATTTATTGAACTATGTACAAGGGTTTCTGCTAGACACAGAAGTAAGGTAATTTGCCCAAGTTCACAGAGCTAGTAATTAATATAATTAACCAGATTCACTAGAGTACAAACTAAGCTCTGTTTCACTGTAATAATTGTTCTTTTTTATGATGTCAGGTGATTAGTAACTTTAGTAAATCCAGACTCTAGTATTTGAAGACACTTTTGAAAATAATCACAGCCTAATACAAATTGATACTTTATAACTCATTTATAGCTCAGTAATTTTGTAAGACTGTTCTAGTCAGTTTTGTAAATATTCGAAAAAAGCTAATTTGTCATTTATCCTTTCACCTAAGTTTTTGACAACTTAGACTATTTCTTACCACTCTCCATCCAAATATCACCCCTTCTTCAAGTTCATGTTCAGTATCAAATATTTATATTAATTTTTCCTTAAATATCTTATCCATGTTGATTTCATATTTATGAACTTCAATTGGTATTTTAAATTGCACATTGCTTTAATATTTATATTTAATATTGGCATTATTAAGTCGATAGGTTTTATAAATTTTCTCTGACAGTTCACTTTCTAATATCTATCAGTAAGCAGTAAGATTACATAAATAGAAAAAATATATATTGGCCTGTGTATAAATAATATTAAGGTAAGTTGTGTTTAGGTGAAACATTTATAGATTAGTTTATATGTTAGTGCATTTTAAATAATTTTTAAAAATTACAAATTACAGATATTTGAAGTACAATACAATCTTCTTCTGAACTTACTGGTACGTAACCAAGCTACTGCCAAGAGAAATAAAAATAGTAAGTCCGCTTCTCTGGTTAGAAGTATTATGTATAAAAATATAACATGAATAAGACATTATATATATATCTTAAATATTATTTATTGGCATATAGGATTAAATATCAATTAGACAAATTACATGCTTTGTTTTGATAAAGAGAAATGATTCTCATGTAAAAAAAAATTCAAGTGCAATAATAATTATAATAGTAATGACTGGTAAGCTGAACAGAGAAATTAGAATACGAAAAACGCATGAGAGAGAAATGAGTATACATTTGCAATAAAGCCCAGGCAACATTTCAAATGGAGAATAGACCCTCATTTTAGAGGGTGCAGATAGTGCATGGAACTTTTGCCAATAATGCAAGATAGATCATGTCAGCCTTCTTCATAATTCATTTTTTGATGAACCCCTCATAAATATGTTATGCTCTGCATGTGCAGATAAATTTTAGTGAGGCCATTATTTGAGCTAACTATGAAGAGTAGATTTTTTTTCTTTTTTATCTGAGAACATAAAATATTTTCTGCAGGTTTTGCTGAAATAAAGCAAGTTGGTAATTATAGAAAGACTTAAGTGTCTCATTTCATTATGTATATACATAGATAAACATCAGTTAATTATTCAAAATCTTTGTCATATCCTTAAGATGCTCAGGTTTGGAAGACCCATCTTGTTTTATATTTTAGGAATTCCTGTGGTTTTTCTAACATGTAAGATCATCTGCATTCAAGTTCTTCCTTTACATGTTCTTTCTAAACAGAACAGTCAGTATACTACTATTCTGTCTATTGCTTTCTTGGAATATATTTGCTGTAATACAGTATGAGCCTAGAATAACAGTAGTGTTCAGTGAATTTAGAAAATGTGGAGACTATTAAAGTAATTTAACTGGGGTTAGAATTATACCCCAGTTATATTTATATTTATTAAGAAGATTATTGCATTGTGTTAAAATTTCTTACTCAATTCTACCTTTAAATAAGTTCTTCCATACTGAAAGCCTGAAACTGTCTTAAATTACCCAGAATCTAAAACAGAATCTCGAACAGAGAAAACACTTAATAATTTTTTGATTGAACAAATTAATGATACACTTTTTCCAAAGTCAGTTTATTACAAAGTGCTTATCTGAATTTCTAGACATGAGGCTGGCTGTCACTGAGGAGGGAAGTTGATCAAGAGTGGCCTATTCGGGCTTCCCTGGTGGCGCAGTGGTTGGGAGTCTGCCTGCCGATGCAGGGGACGCGGGTTCATGCCCCGGTCTGGGAAGATCCCACGTGCCGCGGAGCGGCTGGGCCTGTGAGCCATGGCCACTGAGCCTGCGCGTCCGGAGACTTTAAACCCAGGTGACAGGGATTGGCCCCGAGTTGGGCAGTATGGAGACACAGGGTATAAATAACCTTGCAAAGAACACATATCCTCTGCAGTCATGACAATTATATTTTAAATCCAATTATAATTTAAAATGAAAATCATCCTGTAGTTGACAGTAAGTCACTTATAGCAATTATCATTCTAAATGCAGTTTGTTCTTCAAAATGAGTAAGTAAAATGAAGTTGAATGTTGATAGTAGAAAAAGACCAAGAGAGTTATATGTAAAAGTTTCAAATATAATGACATTTAACTATGATAGTCTGATTTATCTACATAAGCTATAGAAATGACACAATAAAAAAGAAAAAACCTTAAACCTATTCAACTTGGAAACAATTAACCTTGGGATATTTTATTTTGTACACAAATTGCATACATATTATCTGTTGTATCAGTCAGTGTTCAAGATAAGATAACAGTAAGATAACATACTGAAGGACTTTTCATAGGGAGTGGGCTTATACAGTGGTGGAGACAGCTAAACAAATCCAAATTCTGAAAAGTAGACCATTAGGAAGGAAAAATCACAAGCAAATTGGAACCTCACAGGATGGCCAAAGCTGTTGTCCACAGACCGTCAAGATGGGAAGACGTAGGGCAGGCTGGAATTCCATGAACAAGGGCCAAAGCTGTTGTCCACAGGTGGAATTCTTTAGCTCTGCTTTTAAAACTTTCTAACTAATTAAGTTAGGCACACAGAAAAATATCACTAAAAGTCCACTAATTAGGGAATCTAATTACATCTATAAAACTCCTTCACAGGAGCAGTAGATTAGTGTTACTAAGCAACCGGGGACAGTAATCTAGCCAAAGTGACATATCAAAAAGCCATCACATCTATCCATTACTTATATTATTTCAGTCCTAGAAAAATATAAAATCCTGTTTTTATTTGGCTTATTAATGCAAAAAATTTTCCATGTAAAGTTATTCATACTGTCTCAATAATACCTATGGATATACCATTAATTTACTAACCATTTTCTTAATATTGGGCATAAGTAGTTTTCAACTTTTCATTTTCATAAATAATACCATTCTGAATATATTTGTATGTAAAACCTTATCAACTGTGTTACTGGAGCAGAGATTATGGGTGCTCAAATTTAATATTCGATATTGTTTTCATTAGTTTTAAATTATATATTAAATGTTCTGTGAAAACTCAGGCTTTCTCTTCTGCACATCTCCTTCTCTATAATTAATCAAGCCCTACAGTCAAGGTCACAGTCATGTGTTCTTTGGGCCTATGGTATCAATGAGTAGAATTTTCATGAGAAGATCTAAATGGATACAAATTGTTTATTATATATGGAGTATATGGTATTTGGGATTTGTTCCTCTCCTATGATCTCTGTTGAAGTGCTCTTGTTGCTTTATTCTTTTTTCCTCTTGGAACTACATGCAAGGCATGTAACTACTGTAGAAAGTAGAAACCAAGGCAACTACTGTAGAAAGTTATGTGTAGGCATCACTTGGGAGAATGTCTTAGCCTTTGGGAAGCTCTTGCAAGTACCCTAGAAAGCCAAGAAGGGTCAGCTTGATTTCCAGGACATGGCACAAAAGGTTAAAACAGTTTACTCTTGCCCTTGGAAGAAACTATTTTTCTTCTGGGCAATCTTTACTTCTAACATTAGAATGTAAAGAATTCAACAACCAAGATTTAAGCCAGTTCTCTAAATTAAAGGGAACAAGAGAGCCACTAAAGCCAGAGGACTAGTCCCCATGGCTCATAAAGAACCAAACATCTTCCAAAGAGGGAGTTTACATAATAACTGGAACTAAAGCATTTGGATGAAATAAAGAACATTTGTATAACTACAGTATGCTGGGCATACATCTAATAGGATTCTAAGGGTTCATGGCAGTCAAATGTCTGAACACTTAGGAATCTAGGAGCCTGACTGCACACATGAGAAATACACTGTAGTTGGTAGAAATATTAGTGACAGTTTTTTTTTTTTTGCGGTACGCGGGCCTCTCACTGTTGTGGCCTCTCTCGTTGCGGAGCAACAGGCTCTGGATGCACAGGCTCAGCAGCCATGGCTCACGGGCCCAGCCGCTCCGCAGCATGTGGGATCTTCCCGGATCGGGGCATGAACCCATGTCCCCTGCATCGGCAGGCGGACTCTCAACCACTGTGCCACCAGGGAAGCCCTAGTGACAGTTTTTATGCGCTGGAGTCCTAACAGGATGACTCATATCTTCAAATTAAAGGAAATGTTAAAATGTTTTAAATAAAAAATCTCATGTAAAGGGTTATGTACATCAGAAGTGAGCTCCAACAAAAGTATCCATTTTGTTGAAAACTTCAAATGTATTTATCTTATTTGGATTTCAATTGGGATACTTCTAATAATTAAGTAGAAAAATAATTAAAATATTATTATATCCTACTGTATGGAGTTGCCATGTTAGCACATATCTGTGGATGGATATTTCAATGGTTAATAGGTGGATGTATAGATAGAGATATATAGCTATAGATACGTATATATCTATATATATATAACTATTGTCTGTCTGCTTTCTGTTGTACACTATTCTATGTTATACTCACACAGCAGACATCAAAATAGTAATGCCACTGTCCTCATGGATTTAATATTCTTAAGGGGGAGAAATAGTTTAAAAACAAATACAATTATTTAGAATATATTGTATTATACATAATATCATGCTGATTTCTGATTAATACAGTATTTCTTAAATAAATTTCCCTTAAATAGGGAAACATATCACTAGCTGTGAGTAAACAACAGATAAAAATGACCACATTGGGCTTCCCTGGTGGCGCAGTGGTTAAGAATCGCCTGCCAATGCAGGGGACACAGGTTCAAGCACTGGTCCGGGAAAATCCCAAATGCTGCGGAGCAACTGAGCCCATGTGCCACAACTACTGAGCCTGCACTCTAGAGCCCACGTGCCACAACTACTGAGCCCATGTGCCACAACTACTGAAGCCTGCATGCCTAGAGCCCATACTCCACAGCAAGAGAAGCCACCGCAATGACAAGCCCATGCACTGCAATGAAGAGTAGCCCCTGCTTGCCGCAACTAGAGAAAGCCTGTGTGCAGCAACAAAGACCCAACACCCAAAAATAAAATAAATAAATTTACTTTTTAAAAAAATGACCACATTAAAATAAAGAACTTACTCTTGATGAGCAAATAGTATTAGGAAAAACGAATAGGTGAGCCCAAAATGGGAAGGCTATATTAGTGAAATATATAACCAGCAAAGGACTCATGCTGAGAATATATAATAGACTACCATGTCAATAAGATAAAAACAGATGACTAGTAAAATGGACAAGAGAATCAAATAGCTAATTTTCCAAACAGGAAATCTAAATGGCAAATAAACATGTGAAAGCATGTTTGACTTCATTAGTAATCAGATAAATTTAAAAATATGAAGTACAAAGGTACTGTTACTGGAGTGACTAAAATTTTAAGATTGATGGTATAATGTGAGAGTTTAGAGTCATGGAAGTTTTGTACATTGCTAGTGATAATAAATATTGATTCAACCATTTTAGAAAACAATTAACATCACTCATGTTAAACACACATGTCTATAATGCAGTAATTTCATTCTCTTAAGTATATATCCAACTGAAATCCATGCATATATACTTGCATACATATATACAGAAGACAGGTCCAAGAGTATGCATAACTGGATTATTAAAAAGAGCTACAAACTGGTAAAACAAGATATAACAACAGGGAATTAGGTACATTGTATCAATTCATAGAGTGACATGCAATATATCCTTGAAAATACATGGACTATGTACCTAAATACAATAACCTGGATGAAGCGCAATCAATGCAAAGCGAAAGATATAAAATATGACATACCTTGCCTAATTCCATTTATACTAAGTTCAAAACAGGCCAGACTAAACTCTCGTAATGTATACTGAAATGACTAAACGCTAAAATGAAAATGCAGGACACAGTCAATGTAAATCCATATGGAGGGTCATTGAGTCCTGACGATGTTTTATGTCTTTATTAAGGTGAGGGTTTTATGAGTGTTCACACTGTAAAAACTAAGTGTATAATTATTTTATACATTCTTCTATATGTGTGTTATATTTCAGAATAAAAAGAGTTGTATAAGGGTAAAACTTTCATAGGTATTTTAAAATTAATCTGCATTATCCGATTCAATTAACTCTCATTTACTATCGAAATAATTATTTGCTATGGAGTGTTGCCTTATGATAGGAAACTCATTTAAAATCCTTTCATTTAATATTTTTGAGAGTTTACTATAATTGTATCTGCCAAGTACTGTTGTAGGTAATCAAGATTCACAGGGGAGAAGATAGAGTCTCTGTACTCAGAGAGCTTATAAATATTCTTTTTAAATGTTATGGTCTTTAGAATGTGTATTTTGCTCGGGAGGCCATTACTAATTTAACTTTACTGAAATTGTACTGATAAGCATGATACAATGATTTTTTTGACCAATTCATTGTGATTTACCAAGACTGAACATGGGTGAGCCAGAAAGGTACTAATTAATCTATCAATTAATCTGTCAATCTCATATCTGGTGACTTGAAGAAGCTCCCTCCCCCACTAAAGGATCTGAAGAATTGTATACCTACTTTCCTTATGAAATGTTTATTTTCTCTGTAATCAAAGAGATCGGTAGAGATGAAAATTATTATCTTTTCTATATGTTACATTTTTCCGAAGTGTGATTATAAAGTCTCTGAATGTTATGTAAATTAGGACAGTGTGAAGAACACTAGGAAATAAAGTTGCCTGTAAAATATATTTCAAGTGACTTAATATTAATAGCATTTTGACCTTCTTTCCTTTATCCTTGCAAAGCAATGTGAATCTGTGAGAATGAACATTTTCTGTTAGTTGTGAATGGTGTATATTTTCTGACAAGATAGTTTGCTATTTTCTTTAAAAAAAAAAATTCCAAAAGGTTGTATTCTTTGCGAGCTCCAATACAGAGAATGAAATTTTGATCACTAAGTTGTAATATTATGATTTTGAAACAAAAGTATTTTGTTCATATAAATCCATTGAAAAGGAACATTTGTTTGGAACAAGTTTAATAAGCTGCTGATAATCTTCCACTTTTCTTTTTCAAAGTATATATGAGGAATATCAGCCTGATTCCTAACTGAATTCACAGTGTGTTTATTAGTATCATCTTGCTGCTCATTTCTGATAAGCAATAAAACTCATAAAAACAAACCAAACATCTAAGGATTTCTAAGTCAGATGGCTTGAGTACTTAGTGTTTAATATTTACTTCTAGTATTTCTGGTGAAATATGCCCTGGGATGGTGGGAGGGATTCTATTTTTGACAAAAATTATGGAAGCACATGCCCAGGTAGACTTGGGAGAGGTCTCCTGGGAACATCCAATAAGGGGTGGTCTATCCCTACAAAAGAAGCATAAGACATCCAAGCGTCCTTTCTGTGCTTCTGGATATTGTTGTGTGTGGATATGATACTTTCGCCTATCTTGAAACCATAAGAGGGAATTGTCTTTGAATGAAAACCTGTCAGTGACAAGAGAACATTGTATCAAATGGCTTAATCTTCACCAAGTTTGTTCAGTTATCTTCCTCTCTAAACCTATACATTGTACATTGTAAGTACTACTTATATTCTCTTTAGTTTTAATATGCCAATCTGTTAATCTGAAATACTAATTTATATTTAAGTTCTATTACAAGAGGAACAGAGGCACGTTATTTTTTATTTACTCTTTTTTTTTAAATGTATATTTATTGAGTTCCAGCTATGTGCCAGGAACTCTTCTAGAAGGAAAGCAAACAGAAGGGCATAAAATATACATTCATGCCAGTTAGTGACTCAATCAAGGTGACAAAATATAATACGTTCTATATGCAAGGTATGAAAATCTCAAATTATTGAATAATATAATCCTCTCATTTAAAATATTATATTTCATATTAGCACACCATGGCAATAAGATAACATTTATACTTCCAATATACATTAATTTCCCTCTCTTTTGGGCCCAGTCAAAATTATTGAACAAAATACATTACTTGAAGAATCCAGCTGGAATTCAGTCAAGGAAGTAGAATAAGGAACATGCAGATTTTGAAATTTAAGTTAAAATAGTCAATAGGAGAAGAACAATCTGAAAGATTTTAATGAGAAAAACTGTGAAGTATTTTAAAGCTCATTGAAACAAAAATGGGAGCATCTGAGTTTTGTTCCTGACTTAGGAGATATAAGATTTTATTTTAGCAAGTTGCTTAATATCATACTGGTTCAATATCATAATATAAAATATTTATTTCAGTGTGTTAGGAAAAGCAAATATGAATAGAGATTAAGGATTTTTAAAATAAGTATATAGAATCGTGTAACCATAATGTATCATCAAGAAAAGTATCAAGAGGACAAGAGGAATTATCTGATTCAGAGTTAGATATAAGTGAATAAATAAGAAAAACTGTAAATACATTCATCTATGAAGGTGACAATTCTGGAGCCTCATTGCAATCACTTCTATCCTGTGAGGGGAAACAATCCCATCTGTGGTACCGTTTTCTGTTGTCTAAGACTTGTGTGCTCCAGTAACAGAGTCAAAGAGAAGATTTTGCTGTTGCTGCAGGGAGCTGGCTGTGTTGCTGATGAAACACGTGTTAATTACTCCATCTATTGACGTGTTTGTGTGTGAAAATATATTCACAGTTATATAACTATTTTCACTGTAAATAAGTTTATTTACACATTTCCAAGCTATCTCTCATTTCATTTGTTTTTGATCTTATTTTTCTCGCATACAGTGGTGCAAAGTATAATAAATAATCAAACAAAAAACTTCCAAATGAAATCAGTAATGGAATTAGAGGGAGAAACATGATATATGGTAGCAGTGACACAGGGTAGAATAGAGGAAAACAAACAAGGTCAGTTATAAGAAACCCAAATGAAATTATCTAGAAGTGAGTAAGAATCAAAGCTCAGAACTTGGGCAGAGGAAGCAACAGGAGAGAGGAGGTGGGGGAAGGGGGCTGGATTGGAAAGTGTTGCCCTAATTTAGTTAATTTCAGCAAAGTGAATTTGTTCAGGCTTTAGACTAATTTTACAGGTTCTGGGGTGTATTTGCTTTCTTGGTGCCTCATATTTTTTTTAATGTTTTTCTAAATGTATGCGTCCCAGGCAGACATACATCTGTAAATATACAAACCCTTGTCACTGAGTACACTTAAATACATGCAGTACGTTTATATAGTCAGTAAAATTGCATTTTCCATATTAATTCATTCAATCTTAAATGATTATAAAAGATAAGTAATGCTAAACGCTACAGGGATATATTAGAATAGGATTTTGATTCGTATAAAATCAACGATCATGTGGTTCATAATACACTTCGTACACTCTTAAATCAAGCGTATTTTGAGCACACTTAATATGTCAAAATGTACTTGGAACTGATACAAAATAAAATCTAAACATAGAATATTTAAACCTAGGATAAAGGAAAAAAATAGACCAGAGAATGATAGGTAGATTACCTATTTTTAAGAAGGAATTGAAAGAAATGTATAAATAATTGATTATAGGAATGAAAGAGAGTGAGATAACCATTTATTTAAAATTAAGGATATTTCACTGAAGATTTTTGTCATTAGCACAATCACAACAGGTGTGATGATACGTGGTGACTTGAAGATGGTGAGTCTTGATTTAGGAATAGTGACGGTTCGGTGAATGCATAAAACGTTTGGAAGTATTGAAAAAATTTTAGGCTTCCAGCACAATATATATTTAGAGATTATTTGGTCTATAAATGTTAACTTCATAATTTTTTTTCTTTCTCGCTTTGCTTTCGTATATAAGTGTTAGATGACAGAAGAGAGATAACAGAGGGAACAGGTGTAATAAAACTGAAGGTATTAAAATCGAAAATGGCATGTCAGGATTTTCTGTGAATTTATTTTACAATATTCTTTCCAGCTTTAATTTTCATGGATTAAAAATGTTGACTGGACTATCTATATACAGGTTTTCATTTCCTCTTGTTTACTCTAATGAGTCACAAGAGAATCCTGGGTTATTAGTTTTCCCAGCTATTAGAGACTTGATTACTTCCTTTTCCATTTATTTTATCTTCCTCCTTAGCCCTTCTGGAATACAGCTTTCTAAATAATCTTCCATTTACCTGGTTGCCTATTCCCTGCGGATTTAATTATTTTTAGACTGGTCACAAGTATGTTTGAGAAACAATGCATTACTTGAATTTCTTAAATTCCTTTTTTGTTATGTTTTGAATTTTCTGTTTTGCCATAAGTATGTGTCAACTCCAGAATCCCAGAGGTTTGGCTTCATCGTAATTTACTGAATTACTTTATGGGTATATAGTTAATGCTGCTATTTAGACAGTTTTAAAATAAGTACAATACTATCTTTATTTAATGTCTTTATCACTAACACTATTCAAATTTACCTATTCCTATCTCCCATGTCTATAAACTAACTTTAAAGAGTTTTATTAGCTTTCATCTATTCTTTAGTTGAGAAAGATATCTGTATATGTATGCCTATGTCATATCCAAACCAATCTCAAATATTAGCAGCACAAACATGGATTTTAATATGAAGAGTCCATAAAGACAGAACACTAGAACTGGAAACAAAAGATCTAGGAGCTCTTTCTGATTATTCTGAACTTACTTCTTTGGGTTGTTTCGAGGATAACTGAGTTATACTATTTTAAAATCCTTTGCAGTCATGTGCCATATGTACTATTTAATATGAAATTTAATCCATCATCCCTGACAAAAGCTGTGTTTCCTAGCATCAAAATTAACATAGTCTTTATTTCAGTCCCTAACTGAATCTTGGATACATATGAGACCTTTAGGCAAGCACTTATGAATTACATCAATAAGCATCCTGGTAGGCACAAACAAACAAAAGGAAAAACAACTATTTGAGAAAAAAATACATATCTTTTTTCTCTATTGAATGGAAATGTCCACATAGAACTTAAACACATTGAGAAAAAGCTTAATTAGAAGTCTAACAATATTCTCTGTGTATCCTGAGATTTTTGTTTGGTTTGTTTTTTCTCTTAGAAGACAGGGTATTTCTTTCATTTTAAAGCTATATATAAACCCCAAATTCTTGGCTTTCTAGAATTATTTTTATCAAACCTAAATGATGTAGTAATAATTATGAGACATCATGGCCTCTAGAAGCACTCTTTACAAAATAACAACACAAACAAAAACATATACAGGAGCTCATCCCCAAAATGCTCAGGCATTATTTACTATTTACTTTAAACTCATAGATTTCTTTGAGAAATAGTTTGCTCTTTGGTGTAATTTCAGATATAGAGTAAAATAACATATATACTGTCAAATAAATAATGGTAATATCATAACTCTGTATGGATTGCTTCACTGAATGGTCTATAAATGAGTCTGTGAATAAGGATATGAATGCTATTGTTTGCAAAGAGATGGTAATCAAGATTATTCCCCTGAGCTCTAGGATACAGCTCATATTTCTTAAAATATAACCAAGATTTTATTTAAGACAGGATGTGTTGCAATTGTTGTCTATATAGACCCCGTCTGTACTCCTATTACGGGATTCTTAAAAGACTAGGTGCATTTCAAGGACAGGACCATGATTTATTTACCTTTGTACTAGCAACAAACTGGGTGTCTTGCACACCATGTTCATTCGGTGTATGTCTACTAAATGGAAACCTCCTGTTATTTATCTTTTAAAAAATTACAAGACAGAAGATGGCTATTTACATTTGTTGTTACAGAACCCAGAGGAAGATTTAGTTTAAGGAAGTAACCATCAACTGTGTCAGTGACTTAGGAACTTAGCAATCAATCACTTTGTCTCTCTTGGGTTTTCACATTTTTTTTTTTTAAAGAAGATGTTGGGGGTAGGAGTTTATTAATTAATTTATTTAGTTTTGGCTGTGTTGGGTCTTCGTTTCTGTGCGAGGGTTTCTCTAGTTGTGGCGAGCGGGGGTCACTCTTCATCGCGGTGCGCGGGCCTCTCACTGTCGCGGCCTGTCTTGTTGCGGAGCACAGGCTCCAGACGCGCAGGCTCAGTAGTTGTGGCTTACGGGCCTAGTTGCTCCATGGCACGTGGGATCCTCCCAGACCAGGGCTCGAACCCGTGTCCCCTGCATTAGCAGCCAGATTCTCAACGACTGTGCCACCAGGGAAGCCCCAGGTTTTCACATTTTAATCAGAGCAACACTGTGAAATGCTTTGGACCTGACTTCACACATAATCTGTGAACTTCCACAGGAGGTAAAAAGGGGACAAGTGACAACCAACTGGAAAATGTGTGGGACAACAGATTGGAATAAAATGAGCAATAATGAAATTAACACCCAATGATACCAGCGGAAGGCTTCTCCTAATGGCTTTAATCAGCAATCACGGACCATAGGAAAATCCAAGGCAGAATTAATTGTGTTAACTGTTTCCTTGGAGAAACTGTAAATATTCAACTCACCTGCTCTTTAAAATTAGGATCAGAAAACTAAAATATAGCTTTTTAAAGATTAAAGAAAGTTAAAAGATTTTGTTTCTTTAAAGAGGAAAGAAGAGATACAGTCAGCTATGGGAAAAGGAAGAAAAAAACAGATACATGTAGAAATAAAAGGGGAGAAAAAAGAGGTACGTGACAGATAAAAGAATAAGAAGAGAGCTGGACATAAGAACTTAAGCAAACTCAATAGAGAGAAGCAGAAAATGCTGGCTCAACATAGATTTCAAAAAAAGAGGAAGAGTAAAAAGGAGAGAAAAGAAGGTACAGAGAGGTTGAGGAGGAAAGGTGGGAAGGACAGCCTGAAGCGAAATGAGGGAGGTAGAGTTTGGGGCTGTGGGGGGGGATGCTAGAGGAGAGTCAGAGGGAGAGGAAGGGAAAGGGAAATAGAAAAGGAAACTCACCTATAATGGTTTGGGTGCTGCCAAGCGGAGCAGACAGCAGATGAACAGCCAGTAAGGCTGCCCTGGTAGAGGTGAGCTGCCTACCAGCCTGCACCAGTCACAGACTTATTTTCTAACACAAATCTCACCTCTGAGCTCCAAGGCTGTGTATTTAACTGCTTAGCTGACAGTGCCTCTTGGATTCACTGTAGGTATCTTAAAAATACAATGTCCAAACCTGTCCTTGCCACCCAGCATCCTCACTGAGGAGTGGACATCACCATCACCTCTGCTAGCTAAACATCCATCTTTGCCATATTTATATATTTTTTAAAATCCTATAGTATGTAGATAAAATAAATAGGGACAAATATTTAAAAATATATATTCATTTAAATATAGATATCATTAGAAAATAAAATAAAATTTTATTTACTTATTTTAATAGAAATTTATACACACACACACACACACACACACACAAGGTATGTATGCAAGAGGATCCAGTGTTAATGTAAGCAGAGGCAAGAGAGGATATGTTCTTGAATATTAGATCTCAGTAAGGCTAGATATGTTTCTTTGCTTTTTTGTTATCGTTTTTGATATTTTCAGCTGAGTTTATTCCTTAGCCATGAGCAGTTCAAGTGGTGAAAGTTAACAATTTCTAGGATTAATGCATCGGAGGAAAGAATATTTGAGGCCAATAAAGCAGCTATAAGTTGGGGCAGAATCTGTAGATTCATGAAAATCACAGAGACAGTGAGCTACTTCTCTGAAAAAATCTTGGGTTGAAAGCCAAATTATGCATAAATGATGGAGAGCCCCAGGGGGCCTGATTGAAAGGCAGAGGAGGAAATCATAGTAATAGAGGAGAGAGAACAGCTGTTGCATACTACAAGAGAGACGACATTTGCAGTTTGAGTCCAGGCAAGTTAACTGCATACTACAACTACAGCAACATCAGCAAGAAAGTACCTTGAAAGGAATACAACAGAATATGGGAATGGCTGCAGTCTAATCTCAACAGTGCCGACCCAATTTTCAACCAAAAATAAGCAGACATGCAAAAAAAAAAAGAAAAGAAAAAGGAAAAAGGTTTGCAAACATAGGGATTTGTGACCTAGTCAAAATATAAGTCCAAATGGGCAGAGATGGTAAATTGGACAAACGTTTTAAATCAGCTATTATACATTCATATAAAACTTTAAACAAAAATGTGTTAGCAGTGAATGAACAACTGAGCCCTATGTTACAAAATACACAAAAATCAAAATGGATTGAAGACTTGAACAGAAGCCCTGAAACCACAAAATTCCTAGAAGAAAACAAAATCAGTAAGCTTCTTGACAATGATTTCTTGGATTTGATGCCCAAAACAAAGGCAACAAAAACAAAAATAAAATGTGAGAACATATCAAACTAAAAATCTTCCATTCAGCAAAGGAAACCATCAACAAAGTGAATAGGTAACATATGGAATGGAAGAAAATATTTGCAAATCATATATCTGATAAGGAATTAAAGACCAAAATGTTTAAAGAGCTTTTACAATTTAATAGAAAATCTGATTAAGAAATAACAGAGGAATGGAATAGACAGTTCCCCTGCCAAAAAGACATAAAAATAACCATGGAAAGGTGCTCAGCCTCACTAATCATCAGGGAAATGCAAATCAAAACCATAACCAGATATTGCCTCACACCTGTTAGAATGGCCATCATCCAAATGACAAGAGATAACAAGTGTCGATGAGGATGTGCAGGAAAACAAAGTTTTGTGCACTGTTGGTGGGAATGCAAATTGGTGCAGCCACTATGGAAAACAGTATGGAAGTTTCTCAAAAAATTAGAAATAGAACTACCATATGATCCAGCAATTTTACTTCTGGATACATATTCAGTGAAAATGAAAACAGGGTATCAAAGAGATATATGCACTCCCATGTTTACTACAGCGTTATTCACAATAGCCAAGATACAGAAACTACCTAAGTGTCTTTCAGTGAATGAATGGATAAAGAAAATGTGGTGTGTATGAATATGCAGTGGACTACAGCTCAGCCATGAGAAATAAGGAAATGCTGACATTTGCAACAACATGGATGAACATTGAGAGATTATGCTAAGTGAAGTAAGCCAGAGAGTAAAAGACAAATACCACATGGTATCACCTATGGTATCACTTACGTGTGACATCTAAAAAAAAAAAGTCAAATTCATAGAAACAGAGTTTCTAGAAACTACTAGAAAAGTAGTTGCCAGTGGGTGGGGAGCGGGAGAATTAGGGAGAGGTTGGTAAAAGTGTACAAAATTTCAGTTATAAGATGAATAAATCCTGAGACTCTAATGTAAATCATGGTGACTATAACTGATAACACTGTATTGTATAATTGAAATTTGTTAAAAGAGTGGAACTAAATGTTCTCACCAAAAGAAGAAGATATGTAGATAGCATCCCAAACTAAAAATACTTAGGAATAGATTTTTTTAAACGTGTAAATCTTGTTTATTGAAAATTACAAATCACTGGTGAGAGAAATTAAATGAGATGGAATCACATCAATAGCTATATCTTGTCTACCCAATGGAGACTTTATTGTTCTTAAAACATCTGTTATCTCCAAATTGATCTCTAGATTTAATGCCATCTAAATAAAAATCCCAGCAAGGTTTGTTGTAGAAATTAGTAAGTTGATTCTATAATTCATATAGAAAAGCTAGTGACCTAGAAGAGCTAAAGAGGTTTTAAAAAAAGGAAGAGAAAAAATGAAGGATTACATGGTAGATGCTAAGACCCAATTTAAGCCATAGCCAAAGAGGTTTTAAAAAAAAGGAAGAGAAAAAATGAAGGATTACATGGTAGATGCTAAGACCCAATTTAAGCCAATGTTGATTAAGACAGTTTGGTATCCATTAAAAGGACAGACATAGGGCTTCCCTGGTGGCGCAGTGGTTGAGAGTCTGCCTGCCGATGAGCGGCTGGGCCTGTGGGCCATGGCCGTTGGGCCTGCGTGTCCGGAGCCTGTACTCCGCGGCGGGAGAGGCCACAGCGGTGAGGAGCCCATGTACAGCCAAAAAAAAAAAGGACAAACATAAAGATCAGGAAAGAAAATTGAATGTACACAAATAGGCCCAAATAGATACAGTAAATTGATCTTTGCCAAAGTTATGATGGCAGTTCAATGAGAGAAATGAATATCTTTTTGACAAATGGTAAACAGAACAAATGGTAATGGTAACAAATGGTAAACAAAACTGTATATAAATAAACTTGACCCTTACCTCTTGATATACAAAAGTTAACTTGAAATGAATCACAGACTGAACTATAAACAGTAAAACTTTAAGATACCTAGAAAAACATAGAAGAAATATTTTACAACTTTGAGGCAGGCAAATGTCTCTTAGATAAGATACCAAAAAACATGAAATTTATATAAAAAGTATATATTTTTATATGTAATGGTTTATATATATATATTAGATGATAGATGATTGATGATGGATGATAGAAAGACAGATGATACATAAAATGTATGCTTCAGAAAGTCAGTGATCTTTGCCTCTTATGATTCTGTCCCACACTGTTACATATTTGTTGAATAATGTTTTACAAGATTTAACAATTCTTTGATAGTAGGATATACAACAGACTGAAGAAGCCTTAACTATTTCATTAGATCTTTTATTTGGGGATTCATACTTGGAAAAAAAAGTCAGTCTCCATTTCAATCACATCTGAAAGAGAGAACGTCAGCATTTTCCCCTTTGCAAAAAGTCAAAAATCATATAACTCCAAAATATGTATTTCCAAATTTTCAACACAATGCAATGTACCTAACTCTAATTTCCTAGCATTATAATACCTTAATATATAAAATGTATACTCTGGCTCTAGCCCAATCAAAATTTCTATCTACATGAACATATTATCTTTTATTCTTTATTTCAGTAGTTCGTAACATAAGATTTTCTTTTAAATTTGAATTCTGGAAATCTTGCAGTATACTATCCTAGGAAGATAGAAAACATTATACTTGTCCATTATAAATTAAAGCTTTGGGGTAAATCACAAGCTTTTGTAATTAACTAAAGCCTCCCCCCGAACAGTATCTTCAAAAATGTTTGCTTATTTCTCTATCCAGAAACCTATAGCTTCTCTTCCACTCTATTCACACTTTGATGCATTTCCTCCCAGTGTTTACATTTTTTTAATTGAAGTATAATTGACCTACAGCACTATGTAGTTTCAAGTACACAACATAGTGATTGAATATTTCCCTATTCATTACAAAATAATCACCATGATATGTCTAGTTGCCATCTGCCACCATACAAAGATAACACAATATAAGTGACCATATTCTGTATGCTGTGTATTTCATTCCAAGTGACTCATTTGTTTTGTAACTGGATGTTTGTAACTTAATCTCCCTTACCTTTCTCACTCATCCTCTAACTCCCTCACCTACAGAAACCACCAGACTGTTCTTTGTATCTATGAGTTTGTTTTTTTTTTAGATTCCACATATACATGAAATCATGCAATATTTGTTTTTTCTGTCAGACTTATTTCGCTTAGCATAATATCCTCCATCCATATTGTCACAAATGGCAAAATTTAATTCTTTCTTATGCCTGAGTAATATTCCTCTGTGTGTATATGTGTATTTATATGCACACACCCCACATCTTTATACACTCATCTATTGATGGACACTTAAGCTGATTCCATATTTTGGCTATTGTAAACAATGCTGCAATGAACACAGGGCTGCATATATCTTTTTGAATTAGTGTTTATGTTTTCTTCTTAAAAATACTCAAAAGTGGTATTTTTGTTGAGGATTTTTGCATCTATGTTCGTCAGTGATATTGATCTGTAATTTTTTTGTGTGTGCGTGGTGTCCTTGGTTTTGGTATCAGGGTGATGATGACCTCATAGAATGAGTTCAGAAGCTTTCCTTCCTTTCAATTTTTTGGAATACTTTGAGTAGGATAAGTAACAACTCTTTTTTAAACGTTTGGTAGAATTCACCTGTGAAGCCATCTGCTCCTGAACATTTGTTTGTTGTAAGTTTATAAATTACTGATTCAATTTAATTACTAGTAATTGGTTTGTTCATATCTTCTGTTTCTTCCCAATTCAGTCTTGGGAAAATCTATATTTCTGTGAATTTGTCCATTTCTTCTTGGTTGTCCTTTTTATTGGGATATAATTGTTTGTAGTAATCTCTTATGATACTTTGTATTTCTGTGGTATTGATTCTAACTTTTCCTTTTTCATTTCTGATTTTATTTGAGCCTTCTCTCTTTGTTTCTTGATGAGCCTGGCTACAGATTTATCGACTTTGTTTATGTTTTTTAAAAACCAGCTCTTAGTTTCATTGATTTTTTCTACTATCTTTTTTAAGTTTTTGAATTTTCTTGAAAATTTTCTTGTTTCCTGAAGTATGCTTGTATTGCTATAAACATTCCTCCTAGAACTGGTTTTGCTGCATCCTCATAGATTTGTGGATCATTCTTAGATATGTATTTTTATTTCTTTCATCAGTTTTGGGAAATTATTAGTTGTTTAATTCCTTCAAATAGTTTTACTTCCCCATTCCCTTTTTAGGACTCCAATTATATATATGTTAGAGCTTTTTACAATGTCCCATGTAGCTCTCATACTCTTGTTTATGTTTTCCCTTTTTTTCTCTTTGTGTTTCAATCTGAGTAATTTTACTTACACCAGTATCAATTTACTATTCTGTACTTCTGTACTTAACCTTTTATTTAATTTGTACAATTGGCCCTCAAACAAAGTGGGGATTAGGGATGCTGATTCCCCACACAGTCCAAAACCTGTGTGTGAATTTGACCCCCTCCAAACTGAACTACTAATAGCCTACCACTGACCAGAAGCCTTACTGATAACATACACAGTTGATTAACACATATTTTGTATGTTATATAAAATATATATGTGTATACACACACATATATTTTATGCATTCATTACATAGCTAACTTTTTCTTACATTTTTCAACATATCTAAGTTATGTGGTTTGTCTATGAGTTTTTTCAAATTGTTGCAAATCTCAAAACATTTTTCCAATATATTATTGAAGAAAATCTGCAAATAGGTGGGCCCATGCAAACCTGTATTGTTCAAGGGTCAACTGTCATTTAAAAAATGTTTTTAGTTCTAAAATGAGGATTTTTTTTATCTACTTGGGTTTTTTTTTGTTTTTTTGTTTTTTTTGGAAATTCTCTGCTTTTTCCAAAATTTTCTGATACACATTTGCACTAATTGCTTTATAGTCCATGCCCATGGATCTCTTTCAGTTGTCTGTTTTATTGTTGTCTTTGGGAATTTGGTTCTACTTCATAGGATTTAAAAATTTTTGTTTGGATGCAAGACACCTTCTTTGAAATTTGTAGAATTTTACAGCCTCAAAAAAGGTAAAAGTGTGCCCAGAATATGGGCTCATTTACTGGGGTCTTCTCTTTTTTTGGGATTTTAGTCCTCTAGCCCCATCTGCTGTGGCATCCCTAAATATAAACTCTGCCTCCTCAGCCAATGTGAATGTCATTTCTCTTTGAATTCTGTTCAAAGACTTTGTCAGTATTCTCTAGGAAAAGCCAATGGTGAAGAAAGTGCATAATTATTATAGTATCTCAGTCTCCCATAGAGTATAACCATTCAAGCCCTGCCTGTTGTATTTGCTGATTACTGGGGTCTCCTCTTTTCTGGGATTTTAGTCCTCTAGCCCCATCTGCTGTGGCATCCCTAAATATAAACTCTGCCTCCTCAGCCAATGTGAATGTCATTTCTCTTTGAATTCTGTTCAAAGACTTTGTCAGTATTCTCTAGGAAAAGCCAATGGTGAAGAAAGTGCATAATTATTATAGTATCTCAGTCTCCCATAGAGTATAACCATTCAAGCCCTGCCTGTTGTATTTGCTGTTCCATGCTGTCAGAGGTTTTCGTGTTTTTAAACATATCCAACTTTCATAGGTTTTTTGTTGTTTTTGTTTGTTTTGCTGTGTTTTTTGTAGGGAAGTGCATAATTATAGTATCTCAGTCTCCCATAGAGTATAACAATTCAAGCCCTGCCTGTTGTATTTGCTGTTCCATGCTGTCAGAGGTTTTCGTGTTTTTAAACATATCCAACTTTCATAGGTTTTTTGTTGTTTTTGTTTGTTTTGCTGTGTTTTTTGTAGGGAGGGAAAGTTCGATAGAATATCTTGGTCAGGTCTTGAAGTCTCTGTTTTTATTTGTAAGAAAATGAAGAGTGAATTTTGAGGAATGTACAAGAGTAGATGTTTTTAACATGGAATTTCCTTGGACCATCTCTTCATGAAAAGTGACAGTTGGGAGCAAGGAGCCCTCTCACATTGGTTTTACAAAGTGTGGATGCATATTTAAAGTGTTTTTTATTTTTAGAGGATCCACAGCTTTCTTAGTTCAGTTTGGTAGACCCTGGTCTTGATTTCTGTATGTTAATAAAATTAGTTTTTTGATAATGTATATTTATTTAATACCTTGCTTATATAGCACACAGTAATTCTTTTAGGAGTTGGAGATAAAAGGATTAGAAAAGATAGTATAAATAGAACAAATATATTGTAAGTAGGGGAAAAGAATGCTGACGTATAAGACAGACAAAGTCTGACTATGAAAAGTATCTAGCACTCTATTTCAAGTTTGATAACGAATGGTAAACACATTTTTACATCAGAAACATTCTTTGAAAGTATATATATTATTATGTGAACAAATCATTTAAAAACAGAGATGTAATAAATCAGTTATAGTGAGTGTCATTTTAGTTATTTAAGTCATAGAACTTATGATTATTTTCTGATCTAGAGCACACCCACTATAATTTAACATTACATAGCATCTATATAACACACAGGGACTGTACTACATGGAAAATTAATGATAGTGTTCTTTATTTCTAGGCCAATTCAGTTATACTTACAATTCTTTTAACTTTTGTTCAAGTGCAGAAAGCAAAAATGATTTCTATGATAACTTAAAAAAGAACTTTCAAAAGGCAAGAAAATTATATTTATCATACTAATTTTTTCAAAGAATTCTGGCAAGTTACATAAATGTAATTTTGTTTTACAGAGGGTATATAGCTCATTCTAACTAGCCAGTGTTTGCCCAGAAGCTATAATAATAAAGCCTCAATTAAATATCATTCCTCAATTTCTCTGATTAAGTATCTTGGTCCTCTAATGTTTTACTAACATTTTATATTTTCTGGAGGTCTTTTTTTTTTTAATAAATTTGGCTGGTTTAGAATACATTGTATAAAACAACATTTTAACTTTTTACACAGTCAGGTAAACCAAAAGTTGCAGTGAATATTTATAGTAAACTGAAGTTTTACTGTGTTGATTAATAATATGATCATAATTAAAACAAGTATTTACTGAAGAAAATAGGTCTAGTATTTTTTGGTAAAATAAAAATTTGAGGCAGAACCGGTTAAAACATATGGCATGTATGAATTCTACCATATGGAAGTTAAAAAGAGCATTTGCATGGTTAAAACCACAGAATGTACATGAGAAAAATATTATTGAATTCTTTATAGACAAAAACAAGAATAGTATTTTCTCTGGAATTAACACCAACACCAACAAATAATCTATCTGGCAGAAACAGAAGTGGTTAAAGCTCTGTATTTATAAAGACTAAAAGGAAGAAAAAACCCCAATATTACACATTGATATATGTCAAGACATCTCATAACCTAACTTCAGATACTGTATCAAGATTTAGAGGCTATCCCTGGCTTTGGGTCTCTCTTCTACCCTAAATCGGAGAATACAGAACAAATTAATGAACAGCTCTGAAATATCAGAAGAATGTGTAGAAATTAAGAGAAATCACAGAAAGAATAGGGCAAATTTAGTCAATTTAATAAGTAATTTGTAGCCTGAGGTAAGGTAAGAAAGAAATGCTATAAATGTTCACAGAATAGGAGAACTCCGGGGACCACTTTCAGTTGAATGTTTGAAATCACCAGGTAAGGAAAAGCAGGTAGATTTGTTATTTTCTGTGCCTCTTAAGAGAAAACCTAGTCAACAGAGATGTTTGTTCCCAACTGAGATATGAGAATGGGTATGTTTGGGTTAGGGAGACAGAAAGTGACATGGATGGCTGACCAGAGCTCAGAAGAATGGAGATAATTCGGACATCCAGCCACTGGAAAAATCTCAGCAACACATTCCAAAGTGGCCCCATAATCACAAGCAGCAAGTGTAAGTAAATGGTATAAGATAGGACGCTTATTCACAGAATGGCTGAGAGGGAATCTCAGATTCTTAAAAAAGCTCTCTGTTCTTCTTCATGGATAAATTTATACAGTATCTTTTAGAACTGAGTATATTGTAGTTGGAAAAATAGTGAAGGCATACTAGTTCTGCCAAACTCAATCAGTTTGCTTATAGTGAGAAGGCACTTGGCTTTAGTGATCCCATGAGTTATCACAGTAGACCCAGGCAATAATTTAATTATTTGGACAGTGCATATTATGAGCTGGCAGTCTCCAGGCCCTTAACTGTACTCACTACCATTAGCTTTTTGAAGACAGATAAGGAATTCAAAATTCTACCCATTACCTGGAGGGTCAGTTGCCCACAGTCATTTCTGGTAAAAATGTCTGTATCATCCACGGTTCCTAATTTCAAGAAACAAAAATCACATCTGGCTAATTTAAGAACACTACAGATTTAATAAAAAGAGACTGAATGCCTTTATGAATCCCTGCCAGCTCCAGAAAACTAGATTTGGAGACTGGACAGGCAGGAAAAAATATTCGCAACCTGCCTCAGAACTCTCAGAGGTTCTCACTATGCCACTACCAGACTAGAACAAGGTACCTTGCTGCAATAAAATTATCAATGCCGAAGTCTGTGCACCTAAAGTGTGACTATGGAAAGTATATGTTGTTTCCTCAATTGCACTGAAAAATAGTCCACGTGGTCCCTCTTTTATGGAGGGGGTGGGGCCTTTTTATCTTTTCTTCTTCCTCCTCTTCCTTTTTATATTTTATTTTTTCATTAATAACTTCTAATTCCAAGTCTAAGCAACCACTTTTGATTGCCCAAGTCACAAATTCAAAGATGGTTAAAAAAAAAAAAAAAAGTATGTATTTGACCTTTACAATTTTTATATTGGGTGGTGGGATCTATCTTAAAAGGTAGAGGGTTGCTCAGACACAGGCTTAAATAGGATAGCTAAATGTACTGATGGATATCTACTCGATCTGCAGTTATACTCCTTGATATGAACCCTAAAAAAATGCCCCTAATATGAACCAAACTCTGTTAGATAGTCATTGCTGCATTAATCATAACAGAACAAAAAAATTTTTTTAAAAGAAAGAAAATTAGAGAGAAAACAATTAAGTGATCTCCAATAGGGGATCATTAAATAAATTTTGATACACCATACTATGGACTACTTACTATGTGGCAACTCAGATTGATTCTATAATGGAAAGATTTACGAAACATTGATAGAATAATAATTAGATTTTGAATGTAATATATACATTTTATATATAGTTTTCAAGTAAATGTATAAAAAGTACGTTACCTCTACTATGCAGTTCGCTACATTATTAACATATAAGGAAAAGCAATTAGAAAGATGAAAATAACTATTTTTTTTGTACAGTATGGAGTACAGCAGCATCAACAAAATTTTTCTGTGAAGAGCTGGGTGGTAAATGTATTATGTTTTGTTGGACAAATGGTCTCTGGTCACAACTACTGAAATTTTTTCTTGTAGTGAGGAAACAACAACAGGTAATAGGTAAATGAATACATGTGACTTTGTTCCAATAATACTTAATTTACAAAAGTAGGTGGCTGTCAGGGTTTCGTCCATGGACCATAGTTTTCTGACCTCTGAAGTAGAGCTTCAAGCAAACTAGGGAGGAGAAATCCTATGGGCTCTACAGCAGGCAGTTTTACTAAATTGAAGGGAAAACACTCTCCATTTCCATTAACATACTTTTATAAGTGAAATTGATACATAGAGATCAATAGTACATGTAATGGTTACAGGCATACCTCAGGTATTGCAATTTCAGTTCCAGATCACTGCAATAAAGTGAATATCGCAATAAAGCGAGTTACATGAATTTTTTGATTTCCCAGTGCATATAAAAGTTGTGTTTACACTAGGTATAGTCTATTAAATGTGAGATAGCATTATGTCTAAAAGAGCAATATAAATTAATTAAAAGACACTTATTCCTAAAAATTGATAACCATCATCTGAGACTTCAGCAAGTTGTCATCTTTTTGCAACTGTAACGTCAAAGATCACTGATCACAGATTATCATAACAAAACAATAATAATGAAAAAGTTTGAAATATTGCAAGTATTAACAAAACGGGACACAGAGACGCAAAGTGAACAAGTGCTGTTGGAAAAATGGTGCCGAGAGACCTGCTGGATGCAGGGGTGTCACAAACCTACTGTTATAAAAAATCGACAGTATCTGGGAAGCGCGTGATAGAGTGAGGTGTGCCTATATATGCCTGAAATGATGTTCACCCAGTGCTCAGAAAAATTCCTTAAGTTTGTGGGGTTACAGGTTTTATTTTGCCTTTATATTTTTTTAAGTAATTCAGTGACTTTTAGTTTTTGAGGTCATTTTTTTGTTTGTTTCTTTTCCCATGAGTTTATGTGAATTTTATAAATCTTATTTATTTAAAAATAAGATTTAATATGTGTTATTTTTGCCTAAATTGAATGCCAAATACTGGGATCAATAGCTTGTGGAGGTTCTAGTTGCTATATAGTAAGTAATTTTTCTCCTTTATATCTGTTAGAATTATAAAATAAACACTTTGAAGAGGCTCCTTGGTACGAACCCAGGATATTTAAAGTATTTTTCTGTTTTAGCTAAATAAATTGTCATAATCTTTTTATACTGAACATCATACATTGAGAAATAATAAATATATGAGGAATTGGTATTGGAGGGAGAAAGAGAAAGATGATCCTAAGTAATTCCTAATAAGCGTGGAAACTTTGTTAAAACATGTCATTTTAAACTGAGATATGCCAAAATGTAAAATCGATAGCTAGTGGGAAGCAGCCGCATAGCACGGGGATATCAGCTCGGTGCTTTGTGACCACCTAGAGGGGTAGATAGGGAGGGTGGTAGGGAGGCTCAAGAGGGAGGGGATATGGGGACATATGCATACGAATAGCTGATTCACTTTGTTAGCAGCAACTAACACAACACTGTAAAGCAATTATACTCCAATAAACATGTTAAAAAAATTCTAATTAAAAAAAAAACTGAGACACGTGGGATGTAACGTTAAAATGAATGTGTAACAAACCAACCAAATGATATGGAAATGGGTTTATATCCTTATTTTTTCCCTTACAAAGTTATTTTTCCCAAAATCTGTAGGCTGAAGTTCTTTTTCAAGGCTATATAAACTACTAATATTTTCTGATTCAAAATACACATTTACATACACAAGCATTTACCAAATGCATGCAATGAGTTGGTTGTGCAGTTCATTGATCAGTCCAGCCAGAGCGATGGCAATACAAAGAATCTCAATTGTGTTTTGAGATTAAATTTTCAGTTCATCAAACATTTATCTTGATATAAAAATCAAATAAATATTTGCCACAAAAATATTTCTGAAGGCAATAAAATAAAAAAGAATATTATTTTATAAATAGAAAAAATAATAAATATCAGTAGTAAAGTAAAATATGTACTCACTGGAATGCTTTATAATTAACATTGTTATAAGATGGTATTTTCCTATCATCAGTGCGGCTGTTTTTATTTATTTGGCAAGTCATCATCTTGGAGAGTCACTGATCTCTGCCTCTATTATAAGAGGTATTTATTTGGGAGCTAGAATTTTGAGTCTTGTCTAAGGCTTTGAAAGAGAGAGAAAATCACAATTAGTCTTTGGAAGAAATGTAAAGTTTATACACTGCCCTATGCAGCTCTCTTTTCTGAGCCAACACTCAGTTTTTGATATATTTCTTTAGAAAACAGGAAAGAACATTTACTATAATCCTTGTTTTCACTATCAAACAAGGATTGCTTATGTAATAATACAAAGTGACTTAGTTTACAAAGTTAGCAACCTTGAAATATTTTATATAGAGCACTTTATGTGAGTTATTAAGTTGTTTTAATACCTATGTCTGTAAAATCCAACGTACTTCCCTCATTCTCTACCTGTCAAAAAGGAGACATTGTAGAGCTAGAAATGATTGTAATTTGCAGCTCTTGGATGTGGAAAGAGAATGAATATTAAAATCCATTGTTAAAAAAGCAGTATAAGCAAATTTATTTTAATTTGTTCTATTTTTAATATATTTTTTAAAGTTTTAAAGAAAATCACATAGAGTTTAATGATAACTAATGTAGAAATTAAGGAATCATGTTAAATTTAACACTTAAGGAAAATATACATTGTGTAATGGTTCTACAGAAAAGAAGTTTAATTCTGACTCAAATAAAGTAAAAATAATGGTGTTTCTAATTGGCAGGGACTACAGTAATTCATAGGCCCTGGGTCTTTTCATCTTAGGGATTTGTTGTCTTTAATATATGATTTTAATGGTTCCTTGTGATGGTTAATTTTATGCGTCAACTTGAATGGGCCACAAGGTTCCCAGATTAAACATTGTTTCTAGAATTGTCTAGGAAGGTTTTTCCAGATGAGATTAGCATTTGAATTGATGGACACAGTAAGTAGATTGCCCTCCTTAGTACAGTTGGGTGGGCATTATTTAGTCTGTTGAGAGCCTGAATAAAGCAAAATGTGGAGGAGGGAGGAATTCACCACATTTTTTTTTTTTTTTTTTTTTT
>NW_020172492.1:4687507-4724044 GCF_003031525.2 Neophocaena asiaeorientalis asiaeorientalis
TTTTTTTTTTTTTTTTTTTTTATCCCATTCTGCCTCACTGGTTGAGCTGGACATCTCATATTCACTTCTCCTGCTCTCAGACTTTACATCATCAGCTCCCCTGGTTCTCAGGCCTTCAGACTTGAACTGCATTGCACCATTGGCTTTCCTAGGCCTCCGGCTTGCAGATGCAGATCATGGGTCACCCCAGCCTCCACAGCTGTGTAATCCAGTTCCTCATAATAAACCTAAAGAGAGAGAGCGGGAGAGAGAGGGAGAGGGAGAGAGAGAGAGAAAGAATCTTGTTGAGCCATTAGTCAGTAGGAGAGGAAGAAGACCTGGCAGAGTCTGTTTTGTGGGGGGTGGAATTTCTCAGATCTGGTTTCAGTTCCCACAACATCTACTTAATTCCCATTCTCAAGGACTTAGTGACTTGACCACAACTAACGGTCATGAGGTTGAAAAATGAAGTCCAGCTGTCCATGAAGATGAGAAGATGGACTTGGTGAAGAGCTGGCCAGTCTCTGCCACATAGAATTTACCATTTGAACTGTGACTATAAATTGAGCACTTTTAACATAGAGTCTTTATACAGTTAAAGCTATCAGAATGACTACTTTAAAATCTATAATTTCATATTTGTATCTTGTAATTCAAAAAATCGTATGAGTTACTAGTTAAAACATAGATATCATGCCCCTTCTTATTGGCGCAAGAAATGTGATGTTAAACACAATTTCAGAGCAAATTAAATTCAGTGAATGCTTTTATAAAAAAACATTTTTTTTGTTTCATTTTTTTCTTAATCTGGCTTTCTTAGTATTCTATGTTCTGATTCGGTTTGTGAATGTTGCAAAAATGGCCTAAATTATAACAACATAATTTCAGTTTTGTTAGATAAAAGTGAACATTTATGTAATGACATCAATCCATTAAGATATTTCTATTTTTTAATTAACCAATATGATTGCTTTTGTTGAAAGAACTGTGACCAATTAAGTTGATTATAGAGAAGTGTCAGGAGTCTTCAGTCACAAAGGCAGCTGAAATCTGGAATGTTTATCATAACATTCAGTTTTAACCTCGGGCTATTCAAGCCAACATGACAGAAGAAACAAATAAAATACCGGGAACTGATACTATGCACTAAGCAGTATTAGCTTCGATACTGATGAGATGCCAGGGATAATGGACATAGTCTCAGAGACTTGGATAATATGACTTTATTGTTTGGTTCTATACTGGAGGTGTTCTGAGACTCACATAGGGCTTGTTCTGTAAATCTTCTAGCAATTTCCATTATTGCAGTGATAAAAGAGCCTTATTCTAGTGGTAGAGGAGATAAAACAGTGAGCCATTGTGTCTCAGTGAAATCTAATAATTGAACACAGTACTGTGTACACCACACTCAAAATTAGTAGTTCTACTGATCTTGGCTTCATATGTGCTGAACAAAATGCTTCTTCAAACTCCAAGGGGAAAATAAGTTTTCCACCCAATTGCATCTCATGTTCTTTGCTTATATTATACCTGGATGAATTACAGGAAAAGGGAAAGAGAAGGAGAAAGGAAAATGTGTGTGTTTAAATGAATACATACATAAATAAAGAAATGTATTACGTACATATATATATATGCATTCCTCACAAAGCTTGTCATCAATCGATCATTAAATATTGAGTTGGTGTCTACTCTCTAAGCTAGAAACAACATGAACCCTAGCATAGCCCATGATCTCAAGGAACGTTTATTCTAGTAGAGGGAATTAATAAACAGACGAAGTCCAGACATAATTAAGTGTCTTGAAGAAAATAGCAGGACTGTTTGAGGAGGAGGGTGGTTTGAACAGATATCTGGATACTGAGGCTCTGTCCCTGACCCAGTACTCTCCACAGTCATCAACAAGCTGCTTTTATTTTGGACTATTCTCTAGAAAATATGGAACGACTTAGAAATTAGTACAGCTCCATCAAAGTAGCTAACTGGTGTAGAAGATAAAAAACGTGCTCATATAACAATCGAAGTACTTAAGAAAATATAGCTGGGTACTCTCAGTAGTTGTCAGGACCTCTTTCCGATTCTTAGAAATGGACACTTGCATGACCATCTCCCTGCCCTATCACCTCATCTTCAACATGTCCATGTTACAGGGAGGAAAATGAGGCTTTATGAGGGAAAATAGCTTTTTCAGCTATTTAAGTCCAAGATCTAGAATTCTAAACTCAGATCCTGTGACTTTAAAATCCGGTGCTTTCTTTATAGCAATCTAATCTAATCTTTGAGTCCAATTGTCCTAGCTTTAAATCCTGGCTTTATCACTTACTAGTTATTGACTGTGGAACTGAAACTTAACCCTTCAATGTCTCAATTCCTCGCTTGTATATCAGAGATGATAAAACTTGCCTTAAAGTTTTATTGTGAGAATTTGAGAGGTAAATAATGGATAACACATGTAAACTGCTTGGCATATATAGTAGACAATAAAATATAATTTTTAAAATTTATTATAATGTTATACATTATAATAACATTGATAAAGATAAAAATAATGTTAATAATAATTTTTTCCATTTCTATATAAATTGAATGCCCAGATTAGATAAAATTTTTATGAGAAAAACTACAAATAAATAGTTGCTAATAATTTGCTATCAGAATCTAAGTAACCACAGGAATGTGGATTTATTTTTTAAATCCATGGAATGGCCCTTCCAAGTTCCATAAAAAACAAGTCCATCAGTTATCTTTGGCTGTGTAATTGAGTAGAATACATCAGCAACCACTTCCCACATCTCATGACTCTGTAGGCAGCTGGGTGGGCAGCCAGGTGCGCTGGGAGGGTTCCCCAGGGTAAGAAGTGCAGTTTTCGGAGGGGCTCACTCATGTGGGACTCGGGGTTCTGCTTGCCTAGGGTGCCTTTGCTAGGAAAGCTGTGCTCTCACGTGTCTCATCTTTTTCTGGGACCAGCTGGCCAGCACAAGCATGTCCTTCTCCTGGCAGTGGCAGGAATGCAAAAGAGTATATCAAATAACACAGACGCATTTTCAAATCTCTGCTTATTTCACATATGCTAGCATCATATTGGCCACAGCATGTCACACTGGCGAACAAACTTGAGGGCCATGAAAATATTCTCTGTCTTTTGAAGGGAGGAGCTATAAAAGCAGAGTAGAAGGGCATGGACCCAAGGAAAGTTGAATACTCTACCAAAAGAAGTAAACTTTCTCTTGGGAGAAAGTTATAACAACAACAACAAAAGAACATTTTTGTGGTTTAAGGATGGATTTTCTTCTCCTTGGTAGAAGAGAAACTTAGTGTATGGTTGAATATGTGCTGTGTGACCTTGGGAAAATTATTTAACCTTTCTGTGGTTTAGTGAAACAGGATAATAATTCGACCTATGGCTTAGAGTTTCTTTGACAATCAAACAAGATAACCTATACAACAGGCTTAAAACAAGGGCTGGCATATAGTAAGTGATCAGTAAAGGTTTTCTGTTATTTGTACCTGGTCCTTGAGGAAGGAAATTAACAATTTTACACAAAGATCTAAAAGCCTTCTGTGACGAGGGGAATCTAGGACTCTAGCCTCTTTATTTCAAGTTTTGAAATTGGTAGGGTAAATTTAGAATTGTTTTTGGATTATTTTGTATATTCTGATCCTGTGTACTTCCATTTAAATTTTAGAGTCAGCTTATCAAAATCTGCCAAAAACCTGATGAAATTTTGAATGATATTCTGTTGAACTTTCCAATAAATTCAAAGAAAATTAACATCACACTTTGTCTTTCAACACATGAACATGGTATATCTCAGTAATTATTTAGATCCTAAATTTCTCTGTGATGCTCTGAAGTTTTCAGTGCAGAAATCTTGCACATATTTTGTTACATCCTTGAACATTTTATGTATTTTGATGTCATTGTAAATGGAATTATTTTTATTTTTCAATTATTTATTTTAACTATATAGAAGTAAAATTAACTATATTTTAAAACTGCTAATGCTCGTTTCAGAAAGCTTTTTGTAGATATCGTAACACTGTCTGTTAACAGAACCAGGCTGTTCAAATAATGACAGTTTTAACTTTTTTCTAATCAGTGTGAATTTTATTTTTTGAATTTGAAATGACTAGGACCTCCATTAGAGTGTCATATAGAGTGGTGAAACTGGCCATTCTTGCCTTGGGCCAAATCTTTAGTTGGAGAGAAATTGGTCTTTCACTGTTTGTTGGTGATACCTGTAGTATTTCATGGATGCCTTTATCAGTTGAGGTGTTTCCTTTTACCAGCTGTTTGCTGAAAGTTTTTATCATAAATAGATGAGGAATTTTCAAATGCCATTTATGCATCTATTAAAAGTATCACTTCATATTTCTCCTTGTCCCATTAATATGGTAAATAGATGTATTTTGAATAAAAATAAAATGTTGCATTCCATTGATAAACTCCTATTCTCCTTATAATTAATGGACTCCATTTACTTTCATATTGTTAAAGCTTTTAAATATCTATGTTCATGAGTGATATTGATTTATAGATTAGTTTTTCTTTTTAAGGCACTACTTGGTATTGGTTTTAAGAACGTATTAGCCTCATAAAATAAGCTGAAAAAGGTGCTCCCTTTTGTACTTCCTGGTTAATTTTATATAGACTTTGAGTCATTTCTTCCATAAATGTGATAGCATAAGTCAGTGACTTTACCTGAGTATGGAGTTGTGTTTGTGGGAAAGCTTCACATTATGATAAGAATGTCATCAGTAGACATAGGTTGATCAGAGTTTTCTATTTCTTTTTATATCAGTTTTGGTAATTTTTCTCAATTTTTTCTAAGTTTGCAAATAGATTGGCATAGTTGTGCAAAATGTTAACTTTATTATCCCTTGGGTGTCCTTGGAATCTCTATTAATGACCTTTACTTATTCCTGATATTGAAAATTCCATTCTACTTTCCTCTGACTTGCAATTTTCTTTGAGAAATCATGTATCAATTGGGTTTTTCTACTTTGAACATCATCTGCCTTGATCACTGACTAATTTTCAGATTTATCTTTTCATTTTTTCATAGCTGTTATTATGAACTTACCAGGCATAGTTTTATCTTGATTTGTTCCGCTTGGGGTTCGTGGTGCCTTTTGAATCTGTAGAAGGAACTTTCATAACTTTTGAACACGTCTTAGCTATTATATATTAAATTGTTGCTCTGTTCCATTGTCTAATTTTCTTTGATTCCAACTAATTGTCCTTTATTAATCTTATACTTCTTTCTGTTTTGTCTACCTTCTTGTACTTGTCTGCTCATTCTGGATTTTTTCCTGAACTGTGTTTCATTTTTTCAATTGTATCTTAATTTGTCTTATATGTTGTTAAAAATCCCATTGAATTTTTAATTTTATGTTTTTATTTATAGAATTTCTTTTTTTATTACCTTGCACGTTTTTTTTTTTTTTTTCATTTGTACGTCCTTATCAGAAATTTCAGCCCAAATTGCCTAGAGTATCATTGTCAGATTTGGAAGGCCAAAATGATTTTATGTCGACAGTATTTTATATTTTCATAACTAGTTTTTAGCTGTTTAAATAATTCAGCTAACTGTACTTACTGTTATTCAAATCTCATCAACATTTCAGTGACTGTAACTTAAATTCACAAACTGACTCCTAACGGAAGAGAGAATGTTGAGCAAAAGACTTGTTAAACCAGTTTAGTTTTTATATAGACTTCAGTTAGTGCATTCTAGCATATATATCAATTTCTCATAGGCTGGATGATGGCGAGGGCATTTTCTTGGCTTCTCTTGGTTTCAGTCAGCTGAGATACACAAAAAATAGCTAAGTTTTCTTCTTCACCACTCTAATAACCAGACTTTAGTATATGGTGACTCTTTGAAGAAAATATCCATGCTCTGGAGGCTTTTTCATTGTCCGGCAGCTAGCTTTCCTAAGAAATACTTTATCCCCTTATAACTTTTCAGTCATCAACAGGTGTATAAGAGGTTAATTTCACATTTATTTGAGAAAAGTTATATAGTAACTTCTTTCTTAAATATATTTAAAGTAGTCTGATCTATATTTCTTTCATATATCACATGATCAAAATTACTGCTGATAAAATCCCCATTGAATGGTATAGAGGACCCACTCTACACAGTCAGGAATAATGTTAATTAGTTATTTGGATAGAGGTTTACCTAACACTGTAGTTAGGGTAAAGGGAATCACTGTCAAAGAGAAGGAAGGTGTTAGTTCAAGATCTAGCTTAGTCGACAAATTAATAACATTATAAATATAACCATATTTTAAAATAGAAGACGCACTTCCTCATTTTTGCAAATTAAACAGGTCATGGGAACATCTCACGCTTTGCCTTACGAAATTGGTTGATGAAACCTTGAGAATAAAGATGGAGGATCACTAGACTCTAACAATAAGAAATGAGAGTAACATGTGTTGTCTTTAAGCACAGAAAACAATATGTAACAGAAAAATAATTCAGAAACAGCCATATAAATACTATACACCAGTGGTGTTCTGCATCTCTAATGAGTAACTTGACTGTCAACAAGCTTACATAACCTAAGCTGAAATAGTATAAAGAGAGTAAGTAGTGGAGCCAGTCTAATTCTACTGCATTGATTAGAAACACCAAAAGAATTGTGCTTAATTTTGGAATTCTTATTTTAAGAAATCCATAGATGAGTCATACTGTTTACATAGGAGTTTCATTTGGATGAACAGAAAGCTAGAAAATGAATCATACCCTATATGGAATTTTAGAGGAAGTGTGAATTTTTGCCTGAATAAGAGATAAGTATTTGAAGATTTGCTATGCAGAACAGGGGTTTGGGCTTATTATAATGAATAAGATACTGACAAGGTTGTCTAAAAATATAATTATTGTTCTGCCACTAGAGCTGTTCAAAAAGAAGCTGAAGTGACTTCAGACAGAATTTTAAGAGGAGATTCAAATATCTGATGAGATATTCAAATAGAAAACTATATAACCTTTAAGATTCCTTTCAATCAAAAGATTGCCTGACTTTGTGAAAACAAACTAGCAAATTAACTGTTCTTCAGAAAAACTATATCTGTTCTCTTTTCTCCTGCGCTCAGTAGCATTTATATTTATCATGCTCTTTATATTTTTCATATTCCTTACATAACTTTTCATGTCTTATAAATGTCTAATTTGTGACTCAGATTTTTGCTTATAGTCTAAATTGACCTTGTACTCATGGATTTATTTTGAGTCAACTTTTTTCAAAACTGTTCCTCTGAAACTTCTCTTATCTAAAAAACACTCCTGTTAGTTTGGAGAGAGAGGAGACATCATTTTGTTATTACTTGTATTCGTTTTCTAGGGACGCCATAACAAATTATTGCAACCCCGGTGGCTTAAAACAACAGAAGTTTATTCTCTCATAGTCGAGGAAGCTAGACATCTAAAACCAAGTTGTCAGCAGGCCATGCTCCCTCAGGAAACTCTGTGGGAAAGTCATTACTTGCTTCTTTCAACTTCTGGGGGCCCCAGGTGTGTCTTCCCTTGTGGCAGCATAACTCCAATCTCTGACTCTGTCTTCACATTGCTTTCCTCTGCTTGTGCGTTTGTGTGTCTTTTTCTGTACCCTTATAAGGGCACTCTCATTGCATTTAGAGCCCCTTTTAATCCATTATGATTTTTGCCTTGATTCTTACCTTAATTAAATCTACAAACGTTCTCTTTCCAAATACGGTCACATTCTGGGTTTCTTTGTGAATGAATTTGGGGGAACACTAGTCAACCCACAGACACTATTCAACTATTATTACTGTGTTGACACAAGGAACCCCTATGTTTTACATTTCAGTGGGAGCTTCAATTTTAGGGGAGGTTCTCTCATATGATGGATATTAAGCACCTTTACTGAAGGAAAAATACCTGACTTGTGACTCATTTTCATGAAGCAGAAGCAGAGCCTGTGCACTTGGTTCAGTTTGTTTCTGTGATTTGCTTGCAATAACCTGATGAAATTAATTTCAGAAAATATTTTATAAAAATTTAGAAAAACAACTCATGTTTAAAAGGTACACCATTTAGGGGCTTCCCTGGTGGCGCAGTGGTTGGGGGTCCGCCTGCCGATGCAGGGGACACGGGTTCGTGCCCCGGTCCGGGAGGATCCCACATGCCGCGGAGCGGCTGGGCCCGTGAGCCATGGCTGCTGAGCCTGCGCGTCCGGAGCCTGTGCTCCGCAACGGGAGAGGCCACAACAGTGAGAGGCCCGTGTACAGCAAAAAACAAAAAACAAAACAAAAAAGGTACACCATTTAAAGCATTAAAAATAATCTTTAAAATTCATTTGATAGTAATTTTATAAACAAAGTTTCCACAGCCTATTACCAGAATACTGATTTTCTTTCCACCCTAGATGGTCTAATTTTAGCTTATCAATCCCAGAAGGTAAAGATAATATCATTGCATTTTACTCAGAGCATATAGATATATGATATGAGAACAGTTACAGAAAGAAGGTGCTTTAAACAAACGACAAAGAAGTCAAATTATTATTATTATTTTTTGCTGTACGCGGGCCTCTCACTGTTATGGCCTCTCCCGTCGCGGAGCACAGGCTCCGGACACGCAGGCTCAGCGGCCCTGGCTCACGAGTCCAGCCGCTCCACGGCATGTGGGATCCTCCCGGACCGGGGCACGAACCCGTGTCCCCTGCATCGGCAGGCAGACTCTCAACCACTGCGCCACCAGGGAAGCCCAGGAGTCAAATTATTTTAAGATTCGTCCTTAGTAACGCTAATGGCCTGTATCATAAACACCTTAAATTAATTTTGGTTTAACTAAGAGAACTGATGATCTAATCATAGTTCATTCTCAGAAGCCAGATGTCACATGTTTAAATAGTTACTTGGGACTAAAATATTATGTTTTATCCTTAGTCATTTTATCAACACTTTATAGAACACTAAGCAATTAGATTTTAGAGCTCTATTCCTTCAGAAATTCTTCAACTGGTAGAATCTTTATGTATTACTTATTCATCTAGGTTGTTTTCGGGGATTTTAAACTGTTGTCTTCAGTTTTGTTTTTTGAATAGAAAATATCCTAATAATTGTAATAAGAATAATATCAAAAAGGTTAATTCAGGAAGTATGTCATTAACAGAGCCTGTATCTAAACTGCGAGTCAGATAGTAAACCAGAAACTGAAATAAAGCAACATTTATTGTGCACTCAGAATAAATCGGACAGCAGAGGACCAATTTTGTGCTGATTGTGTTTTGAAGAATACATGGGTTCATGGGTAGTGGGTTTGGTCTGTGGTGAAGGGGAGGAGGTGAAGGCATTAATGTGGACATTACTTTGAGATTAACTAGCAGTGTCCTTTACATATGACACGGTTCTTCTATTCTTCCAGACAAGAACATTCCTCCCAAACTTGAGAATTTTCCTCCACGTTGGGATATATTTCCTTTCACATGCAACTAACTTTCTTTTTCCCAACAGGTAGAAGGTAAAGACTTGAGGGATAGTTATCTTTTTCTCCATATGTTTTTCACATGCTATGTTAAGATAATGATTGATACTATGATTTTTTGTTGCACTAGTACAATTAAGTTTTGGTCTAAAATCAGGAGCAAATAAATTTTGACCCTTTAGGACATCAGTGACACATAGATATTTTAGAGAAAGAGTATCAAGTGCTAGTGAGAAAGTTTAAGAATGGCAAATTTAGTCTTTGATTTATGTAGTTTAAACTTAAATAAGGCTAAAAAAATCTTTTATAACTCAGTTTTTAAATTTCTCTATATATCTCCTGAGAAATGAAAAATGTCAGCACGGTAACTGCCTTTTAATTACTCTTTGAAGCCCTGATGAAACATGATACTTTAAAAACTCTTGCTTAACATACACTTGTAGACTAAGATCATTAAATATTGTGTCATGGGATTTGAGTACTATTATTTTCTACCCCTTGTCTATCACATTAAAGCTTTTCTTAATGAGCACCTAATAACCTTCAGGCTGCCCAGCCCTTTTCCTGGAACTAATGAGAGAAGAGTGAGATGGAATATTAGTAAGCTTATACCCAACATATAATACAATTTCAAAATGTTTATTTCTGCTTAACTCCTGAGATTGGGAATAATGGGTGACAGTCACTCTTCAAAATAGATCAACAGGGGAGCCAGGTCAACTGCAAGGTTCACTCTTACCCTTGGCTTTCGATCCCTGTTGAGTCTTACCCCCTCCCCATTAGTTAGTGTGAATGGTAGGCAGCTGCTCTGTACCCCAGCCTTTTGTCAATGTCTTGTTTTGCTTTCTTACTTAAATAATCAAAACAAAATAAACATTTTTCTTCAATAAAGAAGATTCAGTAGATGGAAACCACTGGCGGATAAAAGTGGTTGCTATTTGTTGGAAGGAAGGAAAAATTTCATACAGATGCAATGAGAAAGAAGCTAAACGTTATAGAGTGTTAACTAATCTTGAGGTTTTTATATCCATGAAATTAGCTTGGAGTATAACTAAAACATGTTACTTTGTTAATGACAGGTATTTAGAAAAGCATATAGAGCATTAACTGATGTTAAAAACAAAATACAGGGCTTCCTTCCCTGGTGGCGCAGTGGTTGAGAGTCCGCCTGCCGATGCGGGGGACACGGGTTCATGCCCCGGTCCGGGAAGATCCCACAGGCCGCAGAGCGGCTGGGCCCGTGAGCCATGGCCGCCGAGCCTGCGCATCCAGAGTCTGTGCTCCACAACGGGAGAGGCCACAACAGTGAGAGGCCTGCGTACCGCAAAAACAAACAAACAAAACAAAATACAGGACTCTGCAAAAGAAATCTGAAGGTTGCACTTTGCAAATTGCCTAACAGTAATCAAAGGCAGTAGAGCGTTTACATTTCATACAAATATATTTGATGAGAAATGATCAGATTACCTGGAAAGATGCTTTGCTAAAATAATTCTTACATTATTAATACAGTGAGGAATTAGGATTTCCTCATGAATTTTTTCCAAAAGGATTTCAAATTTATTTCATTAAATAAAAATCTCATTAACTGAATTTAGCTGATACCACATTTTTTTTCTTCTCACATAAAATCTATATGGATAATTCTGTGACACTTAGCTATATTAATGGCCAAGGTAAAGATGATTATACAAATGATGAGGGATTACCAGACTCATCCTTTATATATATAAAAAAGCAAATAGCATGTATTATTATGTAAAAAAATAAATTATATGAAACATTTGGAGAAAAGAACTGTACCACAAGGAGTTAACTAAGTTCCCCGATATTATGCAAAGATGATAATATGTGTCAGAATAGTGTGGCAAAGAGTTTCTGACTAAAATCGACGAATGGACTTATCACAGTAGGGATAGCAATGCTTTGTATATTTTCTATTCCTCTCTAGCCCTCACTTCCTACCATCATTATCATTATCCCAGCCCAGTCCTGACCTCAGTATCTAAATGGATATCTGATATCTTTATTATGTTATTGTACATTTCTTTTTAAGGGTAAACATCCTCTCAGAGGTCAATTTCAATGCAGAGGTGGTTTCTTATGACACAGTAGAATTCTTAAAAAAATGCTGAGAAACTATGCAGAGATGTAATTAAATGGTTGTTAAAACACTGCTTTTCTAATTTTTCTGCTTTCTTCTGTTGAATAATTTTAATTTTCTAATTCAAAACTTTATATGACTCTTTGAAATGCAGATTATAATCAAAGTTATTAGATATATAGCTATACATACATGTAGCAACAATTTAAGCACGGTATAAAATTAAAATAGGAAAGAGATAAAAGCAAGTAAAACAGAAAAAGACATCCTGGTCTAAAGATAATGATCTGGCAGGGTCATCGTTATAATACTGTTGTTTTGTATTGAAATAATGTAGGTACTAGATTTTAGTAAATATGCCGAGGAAGAAATAATGGTTAACCTTCCCAGTAACGTAAAACCAGAGTTGTGTACAAGTCTAATTTCTTAAGAATATCTGTGAAGTTTAAGTATTGTAAATTAATTAGCATTGCTCCTTATGACAGGTGAAGTATATGAATGGGTCAGGTGCATTAAGGGTACTTATACTGCAGTATCATTATATGTTGATTAAAATAAATGATAAGAATTCACAGTGTACTAAGCCCTTCCTCCTTTAGGTGTTCATTATAATAATTATTATTGTTTACTTTAATGCTCATGATAACATTTTAGAACTTTTTTCCCTACTGGTTAAAATGATATTTGAGTCTACTTTATTTATTGATTTTTCCTCAAACTATACCTGACATCCAACATGATCGAATGTTTAGAGCTGATAAATTTGTAGAGGTAGGGCATGTTTTCTTTCTTCAAGCTGTAACACACTTTGCATTTTTTTCTCATTTGGTTTTTATTTTTCAGTTTATTCTCAACTTACAAAGTTTACTCAAACTGTTGATTTATTCTACGGTCAGCTATGTTGGCACATATGTAAGGGTGTTATACAGCATAATTAATTGTGACACTCAAAAGAAAGAAAGAAAAGGCCATATCACATTTTGGAACATGCCAGCACTCGCCAGGAAGGGCTTAACATTTTCCTGACTCGGGGTCATGTGACCATAAATTTCTTTGGCTTTCAGCCTCACAACAATGCTGTCTATTATGCTTTTTTATTAGTTGCCATCACCCATATCCACAAACGCAGGCGCTTTTTCATCTTTTCCATAGCTTTATCAAACACTTTAGATGTTATGTTAGCACCTTCCAGAGCCCTCTCATGCAGAGACCAGCAAATTTCCTCCTCCGTTTTTGGAAAGTACAGTATTGTTCATTCATTAACACTGAACTAACAGCCAACAGTACTATACCTCATGCCTGAAGGAAATTTACCTAACTCACATTTTTTTCCCTAAGGCACATCACAGCCATCTTGTTCTTTGCCACTCTAGACAGCATTTCATTACTACATTTAGGGGCTATTTTAAACATAGAAATCATCCAATAAACCCCACAAAAGTGTGAGAAACATGGCAGTAAACAGCCTGAAAACAGGGCACTTCTTTACAATATGAAGCTGAAACAATAAGACATAGTGTTGCTTTTCTGGACCTCAGCTGGGAAGCTGTGAATCACATGACAGATATTTTGCTACTCTGCACATGTCTGCAAATGATCACAAAAGCCTGCCAGTATTTGTCTTGAGGTAACAAATTTTAGGGAGCAGGTGAATCATTGAATAATGAGGATCTACTATAGTTTGATTAGACTGGAAGCCTAGGCCAAAGGACACTTTAAAAAATGAGTCAAGTTGATTTGTTCTCCATAATCAGCAATATGAATGAACTCATGCCTTATTTTACATTGTTCATATAAGACAGCTTTTGTTTTCAGTCTTTTTTAAATTAATGAAAACATTATGTAAATGAAGTAGTGCAGCATTTTGGCATTTTTTAATACAGAATTTTAACCATATATGAATACTCAGGTTAAGAAAGCAAGAACAAAATACTGGTATTTTCTTTTCATTTTTATAAATTAAGATAATTTACATTTAGTAAAATTCTCCTTTTTTAGTTCACATTTCTGAGGATTTTGACAAAATTACACAGTCATGCGAACGCAATCACAATCAAGTTATAGAAGAGCTCCAACACCATAAAAGAAAAATTGCCCATCCCATATTTTTGTCAGCTATCTCCTCCACGGCCCCAAACATAGATCTGCTTTCTTTCTCTATGGATTTTCCTTTTCTAGAATGTCAAATAAATGGAATCCTAAGGTACATAGCTTTTTCAGTCTGACTGTCTTCACTTAGCATTATTTATTTGAGATTCATCTATGTTCTGGCATTTATCGATAAATACCTCTGTTAAATTGCTGGGTATTATTCTCTTGTGTGGATGTACCTCAGTTTGTTTATTAATTACCTAGGTAAAGGACATTTGAATTGTTTCCAGTTCTGGGCATTTACAAATAAAATTTCTATAAACATTCATGTACAAGTCTTCACATAAGTATGTGTTTTCCTATCACTTGAGTAAATACCTAGAAGTGAAATTCCTGGATATGTTTAACATACTTCTGAGTAAAGCCCACTTGATCATGGTGTATAATTGTTTTTATACATTATATATTAGGTTGGATTGCTAATATTTTGTTGAGTATTTTTGCATCTATGTTCATGACAGATATTGGTCTATATTTTCTTTTCTTGTAATTTTTTTTTTCTTGGCTTTGACATTAAGGTAATCTTGGCCTCATAGAATGAAAAAGTATTCCCTCTGCTTCTGTCCTCTGAAAGAGATTGTAGAGGATTGATATAATTTCTTCCTTAAATATTTGGTAGAATTTACCAGTGAACTCACCTGGGCCTGGTGCTTTCTGTTTTGGAAGGTAATTAATTATTGATTCAATTTCTTTAAAAGATAAAGCCTTATTCATACCGACTGTTTTTTCTTGTGTGAATTTCGGTAGGCTGTGTCTTTCAAGTAATTGGTCCATTTCATCTAGTCTGTCAAACTTAGGGGCATTGAGTTATTCATAACATTCCTTTAGTATCTTTTTAATGTCCATGGGATCTGTATTTTCCTTCTCCCTAAAGAGATTCATTTAACATTTCTTACAAGGCAGGTCTACTGGCAACAGATTTACTCAATTTTTGTTTGTTTGAAAAAGTTTTTATTTCTTCTTCACTTTTGAAGGATAATTTTATAGAGTACAGAATTGTAAGATGATGGGGTTTCTTCCTCTTGATACTTTAAATGTTTCGGGATACTCTTTTCTTACCTGCATGATTTCTGAGAAGTCACTGTAATTATTATCTTTGTTCCTTTACAGATAAAGTGATTTTTTTTTTTGCTTTGGTTTTTACATTCATCCTGCTTGGCATTCTATAAGCTCACTAGAGCTGTGATTTGTTGTCTGACATTAATTGGGGGAAATCCTCAGTTACTATTGTTTCAAATATTTCTTCTGTACTTTTCTCTCTTTCTTCTCCTGGTATTCCCATTATGTGTATGTTACAACTTTTGTAGTTGTCCCACACTCCTTGGATGTTCTGTTTTTTCCATCTTTTTAAATTTTTTTTCTCTGCTTCTCAGTTTTGGAGGTTTATTTTGATGTATCCTCAAGCTCATAGACACTTTCTTCAGCTGCTTCCAGTTCACTAATAAGCCCATCAAAGAGGCCATTAAAAAAGCCCATTCATTTTTGTTAGTGTTTCTGATCTCTAGCATTTCTTCTTGGCTTTTAGGATTTCCATCTTTCTGCTTACATTGCACATCTGTTCTTATATGTCTGCTTTATCCATTAAGGCCCTTAGAATTATAATCTTTGATGTTTAAATTTCCAGTCTTGACAGTGCCATGTCTATACTCTGTATCTCCAAGCTGTGATTTTGCCTTTTGGTATGCCTACTAATGTTTTCTTGATAGCTGTACATGAAGCAAAAGGTACTGCAGTAAACAGGGCTTCAGTAATGTGATGGTGGAGGTGAAGCTTTCTCTAGTCCTACGATTAGTCTTTTTGTGAACCTATGCCTCTGAACTGTGAATTTCACAAATGCTTCCTGGTTTCTTTCCACTCCCGCTCGCCTTAGGTGGGACAGAGAGGCTAGAGTGGTTTGGAGTTAGGTATTTCCCTCCTTCTATGCAGAAAGCTAGCACTGGCCCCCAAGTCAATTAGACTGATAAAACCCCAGGTTAGGTTCTGGTTAAATAGTTTTCCTTGAGGGTGGCCTTGTTGAGAAGAACAGAATGCTGTGGTGTATTTCAAAATGGTTCCTTTCCCCCTTCCCTGGTGTGAAGCACGAGGGGATTTTTCTCCAATATTTACTGTGAGAACCTTGTCAAGCTTCTGAAGGCAAAACTCACAAAAGTGTGGGGACCACTGATTATTGGCTCCCTATATAGTAGGTTACTCAGACTTATCCACACTGAGCCTCCAGTAATTCATCAATTACAGTTCTCCTGGAACTGGTTCCCATGGCAGTTTCTGTTCATAAGTGTCTACTCAGGTAAGCTGTCACTCCCTGTATTCACCTGTCTGTCTCCAATCTAGGGGGCTGTGGTTTCCTTTGAGTCCTCAACTCTATACAGATCCAAGAAGAGTTGTTGATTTATCAGATTGTGTGGCTTTTTACTTGTTGTTCAGAGGAATGGCAACTTCCAAGCTCCTTGTGTGCAAAACTGGTAACTTCCCTGAAAATCTTTTTAATCTTTATTGTAAGGTGTGTGTGTTTGTAAGTGTGTATGTTTGGGGGTGTGTGTGTGTCTGTTTACGTATAGTAAGCATAGATTTTGTTTTCCTTCTATGTCGTCTGATTATTCCACTTTATGAATATTCATGGATCTGTTTCCCTATCCATTATTGCATATACTACTTTGTTGCCTTGTAATTTTTTTTGTTTTAATTTTAAGCTGTGCACACTCTCTTGAGCAATTGTTTTGGAGAGTCTTAACGTTTTAGTTTTAAGATAATTTCCACCATAAAGGATTACCCTTTGATATGCCAGGCACCAGGGAGTGTTACCTATCAGGTATTTTATACTTAACTCAGAATTTGTATTTTTAACACCTAGGTTATGTAAATTTGATCTGCAAATGCATGTGAAGATGAGCTTTTTGCTTTAACTAACTTCTCAGATACTCATTCTGCCTTCTAACTTTGTTTACTGCCACAGTAACTTTTATATCAGTTCTCTTTGGGTAAAGGCTCAAGAAAACATATTTTAGTTTCATCAAGCATTGAAGGTATTTCCTTTTGATGTTTCTGCTTTGTTTGGAAGGATCATCCACCTTGTAGTCCTGGAGTTTGTCTATTTCTCCCATTTTAGACAAAGCCAAGAAAACTAAAGTTCAATTTTTATAAGACTTGGAAAATATCATCAAAACAAGATCTGCTTCTCTAAGTTCCTGTTTCACTGAAATTTTAACTTGATATTTTCCTACTGTCTTTGATATTTTTGAAGATATTTTTGGCAGTTCATTCAGTTCAGTTTTTGGTCATTGGGTCAGACCTGCTAGAAATGGACTCCCTTCCAAAGATTTTAATTCTTCGTTTTAATTTATTCGATATATTGATCTGTAAAATACGTTTTGAAATTCCTGTATGACTTAGATAATGAACGTGCTGTAGTAAATGTCTATGTTCCTTACCTTTCTCCTAGCTAATATTTCTAGTTTTCATTTTGTCTTTCTACTCTGCTCTCTAGAAACTTACCTCACAATTGGGTGGGTTTTGATTTGTCGTTACTTTTCTAACTTCTGGAGTTAGAAATTTACATTAATGATCTTTAATCTGTCTTCTTTCCTAATATACTCATTAAAATATACAATTTTGTTTCCATTTCTGGTTTAGCTGCATCACAGAATTTGATATGCTGCATTTTTATTTTCTTCAAAGTATTTTCTAATTTATTTTTCACACCTATGGATTATCTAGAAGTATTTTTATCTATGTTTTTATACTTCCTGGTAATTTGTCAGCATTTACTGTATTCTGTATCATTACAATTTTTGAAATATTAGGACTTGCTTTATGACTCTGCTTATAACCTGTTATGGAAAAGTTCCATGTGCACTTGAGAAGAATATTTTATATTCAGCATTTGTTGGAAAATGTCATGTTGGTAAGTCATATTGTTCAGATCACATTTCCTTTTGGAAGATGCACAGAATAATTGAATGAACTTAATTTTCTGAAAGTGGTGTTTTGATTTGGTTAGGTCTTATTTGTTTCAGTTTTGCCCTAATTCCTAGGACATAGTTCTTAATCCTAGTGTGTGCACTAATACCTTGAGTATGTACCTTAATCCCATTTTTTGTAGACTCTAAAATGAAAGGAATTGATCAAAGGTCTTCTACCTTAGCTGGATTTTGAACTCAAAGCTTATTCTCTTCACCCCTAAAGAGCTGTTAATATATCTGAGTATTAGAAATTAACCTCTAGGAAAAAATAAAAACATGTTGAACCTAATAATTACCTCAAATATATCCTCCATTCTATAGCAAAATGGAGGCTAGAGTGCTGGCTGAAATGATAGCACTCCAAGACTTTCTAATAAGAGGCTTATTTGCTAGAAGCTATTTCTATTGTGGGCAGCACCAAAAGTCCTTGGTAGCCTTTCAGTATTTTTCTTTTATGACTGTATTTTGAGCATCTTTCACATACTATATTATAATAGCAGCTGATACTTATGGAATTCTTACTATATGTCAAGCCCTCTTATAAGCTCTTTAAGGATGAATTCATTTTACCTGATAAATTCAATACTATTATCATACTTATTTCAAAAATAAGGAAGCTGAGCCACAAACAGAGTATGTAATTTTTACAACATCCAAGAGCTAGAACTTAGGGGATCCTGGATTTGAACCTATGAGTATGCCTCCAGAGCGCTCATTCTTTAACCACTGCATTTATGTGTCTACTATATGCCCTTGATAAATATTAATAAGTAAATGAGTGACATCAATGTGCATGAATAGATGAAGTGACAAAAATAATCTCTCCTGGACTTAAGACAAAGATACTCTTATATTATTGGTGGTTTTATATGGTCACTACTTGTTATGCATTGAATTTTGTCTTGCAAAAAGATACATCGAAGTCCTAACTCCCAGTACCTCAGAATGTGACCTGATTTGGGCTGAGATATATTATATATTGCAGATATAATTAGGTAAGGTGAGATCATAGTGGAGTAGGGTGAACCCCGACTCTAACATGACTTATGTTCTTATAAGAAGGAGGCCACATGAAGCCAGACACATGAGAAGAACACCATGTGATGATGAATGAGAGATTAGAGTTATGTTATTTGCAAGCCAGGGAATACCAAAAATTGCCATAGAAACCCCCGAATCCAGTAAGAAGCAAGAAGGATTCCTCTGCAGGTTTCAGTGGGAGCATGGTCTCGCTGATAGTTTGATTTTGTAGTTTTAGCCTCTAGGACTACGAGAAAATAAATTCCTGATGTTTTAAGCCACCCAGTTTATGATACTTTGTTTGGGCAGTCCCAAGAATCCAATACACTAATAATGTATTTATTCGATCTTACTACAAGGAGCACATAATTTAATACTCACAACTACTGCTTTGAATCTACTACTTCATGAGTCATTATACTATTCAGAAGGAAAATTATAAATTTTAACCAAGAGTTTGACTGAAAGTGAATTTCTCTAAAGAACACCACCACCAACAACAAAAAATAATAATTTTTCTTGAAACACTTATTAGGAAAAAAGTGCTACCGTAAAGTTAGGAATAATTGATTTCTCTGTAATTCTTGACTGTGGAAAAAATAAGGAATTTTATAGTTTGGATTCTAATAATATATTTACTAAAAGTAATGCCTGAAATATTAGAAATAAGAAGAAATCCTAAACGATTGAGAATCTTTGTAATCGAAACTATGTATTTATGATTAAATCATAAGTACTGCACAGATGCTTCTGTCCCAAATTTTCAATGTTTTAATGGATACTTTTATTTATTAAAAAATACATAGAGAAATATATACAGTGTTTCCTATAGTTTTCTACAAGAACTGTCTTATTTAAAATAACATTATCTTCCCTCAGAATTCATAATGTGGATAAAGCATGCGTGATTAGAAAACTAAAACAAAATGTTAATTTTTTTCTCACAAAATAGTGTGTTTATCGTAGAGTTTAACATCTAATTTTTAAGAGAAGTGAATACAAAATGAGAGATTTATAGCTACCATATGGAGATCAGATACAGTGCTTGGGTTATATCTGGTTTGTATAATTACTTTTTAAAGTAGTAATTCCCTAAGTTACACACATACACACACACAAACACACACACACACACACACACACACACACACACACACAGTCAATATCACCATTTCCCTGTATGGGAAAAATAAAGCAGAGCTTGGTAGTGCCTAATTTATTTAAACTTGTAGCAACTTCAAGCCTACTAAGAATGTTCTTATTGAAAAAAAATCCCTTGTCTTGAATTCCATGCTCCTTTTAAGTTGATATCTTGTCTATTTAGTTGTTTCTTAAACTATAGTCTATCCTTAAATAATTGTATCCATTCACAAAAATGCGATTATCACCTATACTCAAATGTGTCATTACTTTTATAACTCTAACTTGTAATTTTTCCTTTGAATGCTAACCATTTACCTAAAATCCTAATTGAAATTGTACATATGTGAAAGGAACTTCAATCGTTCTCCTTCCTTAACACCTTAACTGGTACATTTAAAAATTTTTTTAAATTTGTAAAATTTCATTTATTTCTGTAAGTGGCAAGGTTCAATCGATTTTTTTGCAGGTCACAGAACTAGCAATAAACCATATGTCCAGCTGCCTCACTCACAATAGTTAATTATCACTAAGGCCTCTGTGTTTTTTCATCCTCAGCATTTCTAAGATCCAGTCCACTTCTCTCCCTCTGTCACCAGTTCAAACTCACAACACCTCCCATTGGGGCTTTTACAATATCCTTCCAAGTGGTTCACCTGCACTCACCCTGCCATCTGCTCTTGACATTACGGACACAGTGATCTTGTTTTTATCCTCTCCATCATATATCTGATTGTATAAGCTCTCCCAAAACTTTAACCATCTCAGAAGATTCTCATTGTTCTTAGAATAAAAATAAATCTCCCATAACATGTCTTACAAATTTCCCATTGAAATATTCGCTTCATATTGCAATATACTTTTAATCTTTCTATTTTAGCCATTCTGAACTTTTTCAGTACCCTGTCATGGAGGCTTGCATCTGATTTTCCTGCATCTTGAAGCACAATTACCTCTTTTCTTTATTTAGATGGCTCAGGTGCAGTTCAGCTTAAAATTCTTTTCCTCAGAAAATCCTTTCCTAGCCTCTCTGATGAGATCAAATCATCTGTTTCATCCTCTCCTATAAAACATTTTAAGTCTCCTGTGTGGTATTATTCTGAATTACAGTTTCGTGTATTTATTTTGGAATTATCTGGCTAAAGTGTATCTTCCTCTCCAGACTGTAAGCTCCTATAAATCATGACCATGTTTGTTTCCTTGCAATAGGCACTGCATCTGCGTGATGCCTGGTATTCAGTGAATATTGTCAATCATTCATGCACTTATTATTAAATAATTTACTAAATACTTTTGTGGTTACAGATGCATATGGGCTAAGGATATAATGTTGAAGGAAAACACACATGATCATTTCTCTAGGTGCTGTTGATCAAACTGAACAAACAAAAATCCTTGTTCTCTTAAAGCTTCATTTTATTGAAATGAGGTTAAAAATTGATCATATAAATATGAAATATCAATCCTATATAGAAGAAATAAAACCTGGTGGGTCATTATGTGACTGAGATTCTATTTTAAGTATGGTTTTCAACAAAGGACCACTTGGAGAAATGTTTTTAAAAGAATTATTGTAGTTGCTGAATGAAACGGATAATTATGATTAGTTACTTGAAATGGTAAACTTAGAGAAATTTGCTAGGAAAAAATCCCAAAGGAGTGGATAATTGAAGAAGATTTTCGAGACAGAAGTTACATGTTAGTAAATTATGTGCTAAAGATAAATTATTAGGATAAATCCTAATAATTAAGTTATAATAAGAAAGATAACTTTGTAGTAGGGGTCAGTGAGGGTTATTTATACCCAAATATTTTAGATATAAGGTAAAAAATAAGGTTAAAAAATAATACAGCAGTAAATTAAATTGGTAGAGGGTGGATTAGGTAAACTTAAGCAATGTATGGAGATTTCAAATAAGGACAGTCCAACTCTATAGAAAACCATGCACTGGCAACAGAACCTGTATTCATTTTCTAGTGAGTTCTTCCTGAATGTGTGTCTGTCCAAATTTCTCCTCTTCATAAGGACATCAGTCATGTCAGATTGGTTGGAGGAGGGCCTACCCTACTCCAGTATAATGAAATCTTAACTAAATAGAGCTGCGACAACCCTATTCCCAAAGAAGATCACATTCTGAGGTAGGTACTGGGCGAGAGCACTTAACATACAAATCTTGGGCAGGACACAAATCAACCCATAGGACGCACTCACACAAACTAACAGGCAAGACATTTTACAGTTGACTACTTTTTTTTAATCTGATAAGAAAATTATGTACTACTAATATTTCTATCATATCACATCTTTTCTAACTCTATCCATAATTTTAATAGTTTAAGCATTTTCATGTAAAATTCCATGTCATCTACCCATCACTTCTATGTGGTAGGTATTGTTTTCTTATTTTACACATAAAACTGAGGCTTAGAGATAACTTAGTTAGGCATTTTTCAGCTAGTGAATGATGGAGTCCTTATTTCAACCCTAAATTGCCAGTGTCCAAAATTCAGTTAGACCACTAAGTGGACATTTTATGGAGAGAGAAGGATAATGCAGGAAGCATAAAGCAAGCATCTGATGTTTTTCGTTGTGAGGATGTAAAAAAGTACATCAATTTGTCACATTATAAAATAGTCTTTTAAAAATATATTTTTATAATCTCAGTAATTTACTTTAACAGTATTATGTTTATTTGAAATTTTACATGACTGGTTCTTTTCCTTCTCTAGTTATCAAACTTTTTATTCAGAATATTTAAGTAATATTTGTTCTGTACTTCAGTTTTTTACTTGCAGTAAGTAATAGTTATCAATGAACTCATTTCCCCTTTTCCCATTTTAAGACAAATCACCAATTTCTTTCACTACTGTCTTGAAATTTTATACTTTCTTTTCTATTCTAGCAGTTCTAGAATTTAAGGGAATTGAAGGAATCTGTCAAATATTCATTCACATCTAGTGACAGGCAATGAACTACTTACTACCAATTCTTCCTGGTTTCTTAAGAAGACATAAGAAGGGGAGAAAAAAAAGGCATATTTTCTGTTACCCTTTTCTGATGATAGTGAGTCCTCTCAGTGTTGATTATATATTTGGAACCTAAGTTCAATTGGATGTCACTGAAAAACACCATCAGCTTAATTGACTATAGAACATTTCCATAAATCTGGCAAGTGATAGGGGCTCAGATGTGACAGACAGGAAGACCTTCCTTTACAGAGTTGCTCCCAATGCAGCAAGTAAACCTAAGTAAGACAGTATTTTTACTTTTTTTTTTTGCAATAAAGCTGAGAAAATTGGGCAAATTATATTACTTACTGGGAGAAAGGTGGCAAATATTTTAGACAGCTAGCCAAAGAGACAAAATGGATTTTAGGAAAAATGATTTCTCTAGATTAGACTGTTGTATATCCTTTGAGGTAATGTTTAATATCATTTTTCTATTTGGATTTAGAAACTATCTCAACATTATTTGTTTATTTTATATGTAGATATTGGTGTCCTCCATAAAATCATGTTTAATGATTATTGTTTTAAAACTTTAAAAATTGTGATTTTTAGAATATTCATAAATAAAGAGAATTATATTTATTGAAAGAAAATTCAGTGTACTTTAATAAGAATTTGGTAAGAATATTTAAACCTATATACTTAAAAATAAAATCACACAAATAAAATGCATTCTACTAATAGAACAGGTGAAATATAATGTTATATTAAAATATCTCAAAAAAGAAGTTAAGAATGAAAGTTAAAATAATAAAAGAAAGCATATACATAGGGTGAAAAATACATTTTGTTTTTCCCAGAATCGTGATGACTTACATCTGTTCTCCTGGCATGCTTTCTGCTTTAGTATTTGTCCTTGAAAGTTCATTCTTGGTAGACTCTTATTTATCTTATAATGAATTGTTGTACTAAAATAACCCATGGTAGTTTAGGGAGACTGTCATTTTTTACCTATTCCTTTTTCTATTGTCTCTTCTAATTGTAAATGAAATGCATTTGCAGTGACCGGTATATATTCAGAATAATATTTGACCAAATCTGGTAGACAACTGTATTTGTTTTCACTTGGTCTTTCCAGACTCAATATAATTACACTTTCCTTTCAATGAAAGGAGGGCATTCACTAAAATATTGAAGAGTTCTTGGGGTGTAAGTGGCCAGGGAGAGACAATTTATTCTATTTTCAGATAGTGGTGGAAGAGGTGTTTGATACTGTTGTGTCTACTAGCCTTTGGGTGAAACAGCAAATTGTGCCAAGTTGGCTAGATCTGTGGGAAATGACATGTGCCTGAAATAGAGGATAAGCAACCTATCATTGAATGTACTGAACATAACATGAACTCTCTTATGTCAATGGTGGCATCATTTATTGTTCACTGCACATTTAAATCTATTTATTTATGTTATTGTTTGGTAATTTGTTTCTTCATTTTCAATAAACCACCTGGGTTTTGTTGTTAAAAACAATGAAACAGAACTATATATTTAATGAATAAATCAAATACTGAATTTTCAATTTTAAAGAATGTTGATGATGAATGGGAAGTAGTAAAAATTGTAAATGTTTTCCAGCATTAATGTGCAGGGAGGGTTGTAGTAACGTCATTGATTACACTAAAGTCAGGTGACTCAAAAATACTAACAAAGCATGTAAATCTAATGTTAATAATTTTAATAAGGCTTTCCAGAAGATGATGATTTAACATGTATGACTCTGAGGGAAGAACATCTACATGAATTATCTGGAATTCCACACAGAAGTTTCGTCTCTTCTCCTTTGTTCATTTATTTATTTAATAATTTATTTGCATCAGTGTGGACACTTGGACATATATTTTATACTTACATTTATAATCCAATACTACTTTATTTATTTTGTTGCTCAAATTGTTACAGCTTTGGCTATTGGGAACTCTCATTTGTATCCTGTGTCCATTTGACATACTCCATGATTATGGTTTCTTTTATTATTTATTTGTGTTTTGTGTTTGTTTATATTTTTAGAATTCCTTAATTTCTGTCACTACAAGATGCTTCATAACCATCTTAGAAGTTTCCTGCCCAGTCCTAGAATCAGCTACTTCTCCAAGGTAACTTGTTTCATTTTATTAAAAATGCTTTACAAAACAAAGACCTGGGTGCAACATGTACACTGTTACTACTGAAGTGTTGTTTCTTGTAGGGCTCTAACCTGACAGGGCAGGAAATATATGAATGTATACTAACCTTACACATGTCTCTAAATATTTCTATATGTAACCATCTGTGTCTATACTGAGCTAAAAATAAGTTCATACTGACCTCCCCAGCTCTAATTCATTGCTGTATGATCCTTCTAGCCTTATTGCCTTGGTTATCTGTAATTTTTCCCTTCAAAAGTAAGAAACTTGGTTCCTAACAGTATGGGATCAATTTACTTAATTTTTAAATTTTAGTGTACATGTATAGTAATATCAGAATTGTTAACTCATACCCTTGTGGGATACAACTTTATCTGGAAAAGTGAAGTATTTCTGTGCATGTGATTTTGCCTCTAGTCTTACACAATCGTATCATTTCCAAATTTACTCAGGTCAGCACCCCCTTCAGTGATATTGTTTCATTTTCAATACAGTTTGATTCCTTTCTCACAGTCTGCATTCCTTCCTGGGATTCCCTGACCTCCTAAATGAATTTTTTTTTAATTGTGTACATTAAGGTGTTCTCATTGTGCTGTAAAGTTCTAGGGGGATTTTACAAACGCACAGTACTATGTATCCATCATTACACTATCATTCAGAGTAATTTATCCACCATAAAAATCTCCTGTTCTTCAGGAGATCCAATCCTATGAACCACCCTGAACCCATGGCAACTACAGTCTTGTACCAGCCCACTGCCTTCTGACATCCAAAATTTTTGATGAGAAATCTGCAAAAATATTTAGGAGGATCCCCTTTATGTGATGAATTGCTTCTCTTTTACTGCTTTCAGGATTCTTTCTTTGTCTTTGAATTTCTCCATTTTATTCACACATGATTTTCTTGCCCTTCCTCATGTCTTCTTTTAGTTTGTTGAAACATTTTTAACCCAGTTGTTTTAAAGGCTTTCTCTAGTAGGTCCAACGTCTGGCCTTTTTTCTGAGATAATTTTTGTTGCTTTTGTTGTTGTTGTTTTTTGCTTTGAATTGGCCATACTTTTAGTTTCTTTGTATGCCATGTGTTTTTTGTTGTTGTTGGAAAATTGATATCTGCTTCTTCTTCTTTCCCTAAGATATGCTGTTTTTGTTTTTGTTTTGTTTTGCTTTTTTAAAAAAAATAATGTTGTCAGCTATTTCCGTGCTGAGGATCAGCCTGACCTGTAAACTCCAGGTCTTCTCACATATTTTTCTGAGTCTGTGCCTTTCTCTCTGTGTTTGTGGTGACTTTCTAATTTCCCCATATGTGAGGTTTTTTGGAATGTCCTAGTCTTTAATGTCTGGCTCCCAAAAGGGGAAAAACAAAAAAGTAAAGAAGGGAATTAGGGCTTTTGTTTTCTCTGGGTGTATACCCAGGAGTGGAACTGATGGATCTTATGGTACTTCTGTTTTTAGTGTCTTGAGGCACCTCCATACAGTTTTGCATAGAAGCTGTACCATTTACATTCCCATCAACAGTGTACAAGGGTTGCTTTTCTCCACATCCTTGCCAACGTTTGTTATTTGTGGTCTTTTTGATGATAGCCATTCTGACAGATGTGAGTTGATATCTCATTGTGATTTTGATTTGCATTTCTCTAATGATCAGTAATGCTGAGCACCTTTTTGTGTGCCTGCTGTACATCTATATGTCTTCTTTGAAAAAAAAAATGTACAGATCTTTGGCCTATTTTTAATTGGATTTTTAAAATTGAGTTGTATTAACTGTTTACATATTTTGAATATTAACCCCAAATCTCATATGATTTGTCAGTATTTTCTCCCATTTGGTAAGTTGCCTTTTCTTTTTTTTTGATGGTTTCCTTTGCTGTGCATATATTTTAAGTTTAATAAGGCTGTATTTGTTTATTTTTGGTTTTGTTTCCTTTGCCTTAGGAGACAGATTCAACAATTTATTGCTACAATTTATGCCAAAGAGTGTTTTGCCTACATTCTCTTTTAGGAGTTTTATGGTTTTAGGCTTTACATTTAGGTCTTTAATCCATTTTGAGTTTATTTTTATATGTGGTGTGAGAAAATGTTCTAATTTTATTCTTTTACGTGCAGCTGTCCAGTGGAATAAGCATCACTATTGAAGAGACTCTTTTTTCCCCATTGTTTATTTTTACCTCCTTTGTCGTAGATTAATTGACTGGAGGTGTGTGAGTTTATTCTGGGCTCTTTGTTCTGTTCAGTTGATCTATGTGTCTTGTTTCTGTGCCAGTACAATACTGTTTTGATTACTATAGCTTTGTAATATAGTCTAAAGTCAACATACGTGTTACCTCTAGCTTTGTTCTTTTTTCTCAAGATTGCTTTGTCAATTCAGGGTCTTTTGAGGCTTTGCATAAATTTTAGGATTGCTTGTTTTAATTCCACGAAAAATAGCATGGGTATTTAGACAGGGGTTGCATTAAATCTTTAAATTGCTTTGGGTATTATGGACATTTTAACTATTCTTCCAATCCATGCACTTGGGATAGCTTTCCATTTTTTGTATCTTCTTCAATTTCCTTCGTCAGTGTTTTATAGTTTTCACAATATAGGTCTTTCATCTCCTTGGTTAAGTTTATTCTTAGGTATTTCATTCTTTTTGATGTGATTGTAAATGGGATTATTTTCTTGCTTCCTCTTTCTGATCATTCATTATTAGTGTATGGAAAAGCAACAGATTTCTATATATTAGTCTTAAATCCTGTAACTATACTGAATTTATTTATTAGTTCTAATAACTTTGTGGGAGGGAGAGACTTTTGGGTTCCTATACATAGTATCATGTCATCTGCAAATAGTGATAGTTTTACTTCTTCCCTTCCGATTAAGATGCCTTTTATTCCTTTTTATTGTGTGATTACCGTTCCTAGGACTTCCAATACAATGTTAAATAGAGGTAGCAACAGTGGTGTCCTTATCTTGTTCCTGATCTTAGAGGAAAAGCTTTCACTTTTTCACCTTTGAGTATGATGTTAGCCATGGGTTTGTCATAAATGCCATTATTATGTTAAGATATGTTCACTGTGTACCAACTTTATGAGAGTTTTTAATCATGAATGGATGTTGAATATTGTCACATTGATTTGTGTACACTGAATCACATTTGCATGCCTAGAATAAATCCCACTCTGTCATGATGTATGATCCTGTTTATATATTATTAAATTAGGTTTGCTAATATTTTGCTGAGGGTTTTTTCATTTTTTCAGGGTATTCATCAGAGATATTGTCTTGTGATTTTTTTTTTCTAGTTTCTTTTTCTGGTTTTGGTATCAGTGTAATGTTAGCCTCATAGAAAAAGTTTGGAGTGTTCTATTGTCCTCAATTTTTGGAATATTCTGAGAAAAATAGATATTAGCTTTCCTTTATATGTTTGATAGAATTCCCCTGTGAAGCCATCAAGTCCAGGAATTTTATCAAGTCCAGGAATTTTATCAAGTCCAGGAATTTTATTTTCTGGGTTTTTTGATTACTAATTTAGGCAACCTTACTCTAGATAAAAGATATAAAACACTGAGTTAAGGAGCAGAGCATTCATATTAAAATTAGAGAAATGAAATTAGAGAAATTAAAATCTAGAGAAATGAAAGCAGTGGATAATGATTGTTGCCTAGCAAAGGACTGAAACAATATTACGGGTTTCTTTTTTTTTTTGCGGTACGTGGGCTTCTCACTGTTGTGGCCTCTCCCGTTGCAGAGCACAGGCTCTGGACGTGCAGGCTCAGCGGCCATGGCTTATGGGTCCAGCCGCTCTGCGGCATGTGGGATCCTCCCGGACCGGGGCACGAACCCGTGTCCCCTGCATCGGCAGGCGGACTCTCAACCACTGCACCACCAGGGAAGCCCAATATTATGTTTTTAACTAAAATCATACAGCAACTTCATCTATAAGAAAACCCATTGTCTATCCAGAAAGAAAGTTACTTTGGACCTAATTAATATATTTGTAAGAGATATATGGAGGGGTTTTGGCTAATTGTGTTTAATACAAACTTAATATTATTCCCATTTAATTTTCCTTCAAATATAAAAACAATCTGGCTGTATGGATCCATTAATATGCTTTTATATAACTCATGATTCATTTTGTAAAATTGATTGGTTTTGAAATTTCATAGCATAAAATTAATCTTAAAAGAAATTAATTAAAAATATACATGTGTCGGGCTTCCCCTCAGGGAAGCCCCTCAGGACTGATTAGCTCATTTTTCTAAGTGTCTTCTTGTTTCTTTAAATATACTCATAATTGTTCTAGCACTAATTACATTATATCATACTTTCTTTTATATTGTAATTTCTTTCCACTGGACTGCAAGTTTCTTAAGAACAGTGACTCCTTATATTTTGTCATTATATTCTTGCATTTTGGCATATGTTAAGTTCAATTTAAAACTGTTAATTGTATGAATGAAAATAAAGCAGAATATATTATTTTCCTTTTCTAGTACTTTTCCTTATGCAGGGGAATTCTTACATATATAACTTTAAGTTTGATATTTCTGGCTAAAGAATCACATAAGATCACAAAAATCAAAGGTTCCATTTAAATATATATATATATTTTTTATTTAATATATTAAATGTATATAATATTTTTCTGAATAATTCAGATCCTTAATATATATGTTAAGATATATTTATGCATATTCAGAATACATGTACGAATATATTTATTCATTTATTTTTTAAGATATAAGTATAGATAACCTGGTAGTGAGTATGGTTCTGAATTTTAAAGTGCTATTCAATTGGGGGAATTTTTCTGTCCTAAATATTGGAAAATAGATAAAATTGTACTCACCTAAATATTAGCCTGTCCTTATTAGGCATATGGTCATGTATGATTCCATTCTTTACTGTTAAAATACCCTTATTTTAATATTACCAGTATTTTGAGGGTTAAAGTGTAGGGCTATTCTATTTGTATAATATAATGTATTCATAAAACGTTCAGGTTTATGACCATCTCACCTTCAGTCATGGTCTTGCTTGAAAGCAAGAGTTTGGAAAGATATCTACTTAGCTTCTCTCCATATCTCATAAACCTTAGAAGCTTTGAATACTCCATAAATATTAGAAGGCCCCCTCTCAAAAGAGGGCATGATGCTGAGTAGCCTACTTGTGTTGAATTGGAAATAGAATACATTTTAAAGTGAGGCAAACATGGGACTAGCCGCCATCACATACCAGCAGGTATTGTTACAATAACTAACTCGGAGGTAGTGAGGATTAAATAAGGTGATATATGAAAGGATCTGGCACACTGCCTAAAATCTAGTAATTTCTCTTTCTACTCATCACTTGACAGTTAAGTATTAAATGATCATCATGCATAAAGTGACTTAAAGTTGGGTTGCACATGTTGCATATGCAAACAGAATTTGATTTTTTAAAATTTTCTCAAAAGTCACTTGAATCAGAATATCTATCCTAAAGAGTTCTTATAAAAATTCCTGGACTTCCCTTGTGGCTCAGTGGTTAAGAATCCGCCTGCCAATGCAGGGGACACGGGTTCAATCCCTAGACTGGGAAGATCCCACCTGCCATGGAGCAGCTATGCCCGTGTGCCACAACTACTGAGCCTGCGCTCTAGAGCCCATGAGCCACAAATACTGAGCCCTTGTGCCACAACTACTGAAACCTGTGTGCCTAGAGCCCGTGCTCCACAACAAGAGAAGCCACCGCGATGAAAGTAACCCCCACTTGCTGAAACTAAGAAAGCCCTAGTGCAGCAGTGAAGACCCAACATAGCCCCAAATAAATAAATAAAATAAATAAATTCAATAAAAAAACATTCCTTAGGGAACTACTGTAATATCACTGGGAAACTGGGAATCTACATTTGGACAAGCTTTTTGGGTTATTCCTATGAAATTTAAATAAACAATACTACATTTTTAGCTTTGAGTTTAATTTTGCCTATTTTTGTAAGGGAAATATATTCATGACTTACTGTATAATAAACATTCAAATAATAACTAATGCTTATGTATTGCCTCGTATGAATTAGGCATGATTCTAATTTCTTTTACATTTTTTATCATTTGATCCTTAGAATTGCATTTAATGTCTACGATTACATCATATGTAAGCTTTACATTGATTTACCAATATAATATATAGAGTTTAGACTCCTTGCCATGAGGTCAAGAAAATCAAACTGAGTCTCATTTTCCCCAAATATATATCAATGTTGTGATAAAATTGAACTATCATGTATGTGAAATTGTTTCAAAACTACTAAAATTCTCTATAATTGTTGATATTCTGATATTACTATTTAGAAAAATTAGAGAGGCATGGCCCTTCAAAAATTACTCTAACAAATTATGCATACAAGTGGCAACTTTAATTAGTTTACAAATTTATATTTCAAATTTTAGGATAATGTTACTTGATATTGTCCCTTCTTTGGGAAACAATTATTCTCTAAAACAGGCTTCATAACAGTTACTATATTTTGCAAGATGTAGTATCCCAGAGAGAATAATTTTTTCCTGCTACAAAGAATAAGCTTGAAACAAATTTCTGTCATTCTTTCACTTTCTTATTTTTTTGTTAGCATCTTTATTGGAGTATAATTGCTTTACAGTGTTGTGTTAGTTTCTGCTGGATCACAAAGTGAATCAGATATACGTATACATATATCCCCATATCCCCTCCCTCTTGCGTCTCCCACCCACCCTCCCTATACCAATCCTCTAGGTGGACACAAAGCACTGAGCTGATCTCCCCATGCTATACAGCTGCTTCCCACTAGCCATCTATTTTACATTTGGTAGTGTATATATGTCCATGCCACTCTCTCACTTTGTCCCAGCTTACCCTTCCCCCTCCCTGTGTCCTCAAGTCCATTCTCTACGTCTCTGTCTTTATTCCTGTCCTGACTCTAGGTTCTTCAGCACCATTTTTTATTTTTTCGGTACACGGGCCTCTCACTGTTGCAGCCTCTCCCGTTGCGGAGCACAGGCTCCGGACGTGCAGGCTCAGCGGCCATGGCTCACAGGCCCAGCCGCTCTGCGGCATGTGGGATCTTCCCGGATCGGGGCACGAAACTGTGTCCCCTGAATCGGCAGGCGGACTCTCAACCACTGCGCCACCAGGGAAGCCCAGAACCTTTTTTTTTTTTAATTCAATATATATGTGTTAGCATATGGTATTTGTTTTTCTCTTTCTGACTTACTTCACTCTGTATGACAGACTCTAGGTCCATCCACCTCACTACAAATAACTCAATTTCGTTTCTTTTTATGTCTGAGTAATATTCCATTGTATATATGTGCCACATCTTCTTTATCTATTCATCAGTCGATGGACACTTAGGTTACTTCCATGATCTGGCTATTGTAAATAGAGCTGCAATGAACACTGTGGTACATGACTCTTTTTGAATTATGGTTTTCTCAGGGTATATGCCCAGTAGTGGGATTCCTGGGTCATATGGTAGTTCTATTTGTAGTTTTTTAAGGAACCTCCATACTGTTCTCCATAGTGGCTGTATCAATTTACATTCCCGCCAACAGTGCAAGAGGGTTCCCTTTTCTCCACACCCTCTCCAGCTTTTATTGTTTCTGGATATTTTGATGATGGCTATTCTGACTGGTGTGAGGTGATCCCTCATTGCAGTTTTGATTTGCCTTTCTCTGATGATTAGTGATGTTGAGCATCCTTCCATGTGTTTATTGGCAATCTGTAATGTCTATTTAGATCTTCTGCCCTATTTGGACTGGGTTGTTTGGTTTTTTGATATCGAGGTGCATGAGCTCCTTGTATATTTTGGAGATTAATCTTTTGTCAGTTGCTTCCTTTGCAAATATTTTCTCCCATTCTGAGGGTCTTTTCATCTTATTTATGATTTCCTTTGCTGTGCAAAAGCTTTTAAGTTTCATTAGGTCCCATTTGTTTATTTTTGTTTTTATTTCCATTTCTCTAGGAGGTGGGTCAAAAAGGATCTTGCTGTGATTTATGTCGTAGAGTGTTCTGATGTTTTCCTCTAAGTGTTCTATAGTGTCTGGCCTTACATTTAGGTCTTTAATCCATTTTGAGTTTATTTTTGTGTATGGTGTTAGAAAGTATTCTGATTTCATTTTTTTACATGTAGCTGTCTAGTTTTCCCAGCACCACTTATTAAAGAGGCTGTCTTGTCTCCATTGTATATTCTTGTCTCCTTTATCAAAGATATCAAAGAGATAAGGTGACGGTATGTGTGTGGGTTTACCTCTCCTGTTCCATTAATCTATATTTCTGTTTTTGTGCCAGTACCATACTGTCTTGATTACTGTAGCTTTGTAGTATAGTCTGAAGTCAGGGAGCCTGATTCCTCCAGCTCCGTTTTTTTTCTCAAGATTGCTTTGGCTATTCAGAGTCTTTTGTGTTTCCATACAAATTGTGAAATTTTTTGTTCTAGTTCTGTGAAAAATTCCCTTGGCAGTTTGATAGGGGTTGCATGGAATCTGTAGATTGCCTTGGGTAGTATAGTCATTTTCACAATGTTGATTCATCCAATCCAAGAATATGGTATACCTCTCCATCTGTTTGTATCATGTTTAATACATCTTTCATCAGTGCCGTATAGTTTTTGGTATACATGTCTTTTGTCTCCTTAGGTAGGTTTGTTCCTAGATATTTTATTCCTTTTATTACAGTGGTAAATGAGAGTATTTCTTTAATTTCTCTTTCAGATTTTTTATCATTAGAGTATAAGAATGCAAGAGATTTCTGTGCCTTAATTTTGTATCCTGTTACTTTACCAAATTCATTGATTAACTCTAGTAGTTTTTTGGTAGCATCTTTAGGATTCTCTATGTATTGTATCATGTCATTTGCCAACACTGACAGCTTTACTTCTTCTTTTCCAATTTGGATTCCTTTTATTTCTTTTTCTTCTCTGATTGCAGTGGCTAAAACTTCCAAAACTACATTGAATAATAGTGGTGAGAATGGGCATCCTTGTCTTGTTCCTGATTTTAGAGGAAATAGTTTCAGTTTTTCACCATTGAGAACGATGCTGGCTATGGGTTTGTCATATATGTCTTTTATTATGATGTGTTAAGCTCCCTCTATGCCTACTTTCTGGAGAGATTTTATCATAAATGGCTGTTGAATTTTTTTGAAAGCTTTTTCTGCATCTATTGAGATGATCATATGGTTTTTCTCCTTCAATTTGTTAATATGGTTTATCAGATGGATTGATTTCCATATACTGAAGAATTCTTGCATTCCTGGGATAAACCCCACATGATCATGGTGTATGATCCTTTTAATGTGCTGTTGGATTCTGTTTGCTAGTATTTTGCTGACGATTTTTGCATCTCTGTTCATCAGTGATATTGCCCTGTTGTTTTCTTTTACTGTGACATCTCTGTCTGGTTTTGCTATCAGGGTGATGGTGGCCTTGTAGAATGAGTTTGGGAGTGTTCCTCCCTCTGCTGTATTTTGGAAGAGTCTGAGAAGGATAGGTGTTAGCTCTTCTCTAAATGTGAAGCCTGTGAAGCCATCTGGTCCTGGACTCTTGTTTGTTGGAAGATTTTTCATCACAGTTTCAATTTTATTGCTTGTGATTGGTCTGTTTATATTTTCTTTTTCTTCCTGGTTCAGTCTCTGAAGGTTGTGCTTTTCTAAGAATTTGTCCATTTCTTCCAGATTGTCCATTTTATTGGCATATAGTTGCCTGTAGTAATCCCTCATGATCCTTTGTATTTCTGCAATGTCAATTGTTACTTCTCCTTTTTCATTTCTAATTCTGTTGATCTGAGTCATCTCCCTTTTTTTCTTGGTGAGTCTGGCTAGTGGTTTATCTATTTTGTTTATCTTCTCAAAGACCCAGCTTTTAGTTTTATTGATCTTTGCTATTGTTTCCTTCATTTCTTTATCATTTATTTCTTATATGATCTTTATGATTTCTTTTCTTCTGCTACCTTTGGGGTTTTTTGTTCTTCTTTGTCTAACTGCTTTAGGTGTAAGATTAGGTTGTTTATTTGAGGTGTTTTTTGTTTCTTGAGGTAGGATTGTATTGCTATAAACTTCCCTCTTAGAACTGCTTTTGCTGCATCCCATAGGTTTTGGGTTGTCATGTTTTCATTGTCATTTGTTTCTAGGTAATTTTTGATTTCCTTTTTGATTTCTTCAGTGATCTCTTGATTATTTGGTAGCGTATTGTTTAGTCTCCATGTGTTTGTAATTTTTACAGATTTTTTCCTGTAATTGACATCTAGTTTCATAGCACTGTGCTTGGAAAAGATACTTGATACAATTTCAACTTTCCTTAATTTACAAAGGCTTGATTTTTGACCCAAGATATGATCTATCCTGGAAAATGTTCCGTGAGCACTTGAGAAGAGAGTGTATTCTGTTGTTTTTGGATGGAATGTCCTATAAATATCAATTAAGTCCATCTTGTTTAATGTGTCTTTTAAAGCTTGTGTTTCCTTATTTCTTTTCATTTTGGATGATCTGTCCATTGGTGAAAGTAAGGTGTTAAAGTCCTCTACTATGATTGTGTTACTGTCGATTTCCCCTTTTATGGCTGTTTGCATTTGCCTTATGTATTGAGGTGCTCCTTTGGTGGGTGCATAAATATTTACAGTTGTTATATCTTCTTGGATTGATCCCTTGATCATTGTGTAGTGTTCTTGTCTCTTGTAATAGTCTTCATTTTAAAGTCTGTTTTGCTTGATATGAGATTTCATACTCCAGATTTCCTTTGATTTCCATTTGTATGAAATATCTTTTCCCATCCCTTCACTTTCAGTCTGTATGTGTCCCAGGTCTGAAGTGGGTCTCTTATTGACAGCATGTATATTGGTCTTGTTTTTTAATCCAGCCAGCCAGTCTATGTCTTTTGGTTGGAGCATTTAATTCATTTACATTTAAGGTAATTATCAATATGTATGTTCCTGTTACCATTTTCTTAATTGTTTTGGGTTTGTTTTTGTAGATATTTTCCTTCTCTTGTGTTTCCTGCCTAGAAAAGTTCCTTTAGCATTTGTTGTAAAGCTGGTTTTTGTGGTGCTGAATTCTCTTCACCTTTGCTTGTCTACAAAGGTTTTAATTTCTCCGTCAAATCTGAATGAGATCCTTGCTGGGTACTGTAATCTTGGTTGTAGGTTCTTCCCTTTCATCACTTTAAATATGTTCTGTCACTCCCTTCTGGCTTGCAGAGTTTTTGCTGAAAGATCAGGTGTTAACCTTATGGGTATTCCCTTGTATGTTACTTATTGCTTTTCCTTTGCTGCTTTTAACATTTTGTTTTGTATTTAATTTTTGATAGTTTGATTAATATGTGTCTTGGCATGTTTCTCCCTAGATTTATTCACCTAAAGATTTCTCTGTCTTCTCATTTTGCTTAACTTCATAGTTCCCATTGTTTTAGATGTCTACCCCCAGTGGGTAAGGTTGGTTCTGTGGCTTGTGTAGGCTTCCTGGTTGAGGGGACTGGTTGCTGTATTCTAGTGGGTGGAGTTGGATCTTGTCTTTCTGTTGGGCAGGGCCCCGTCAGGTGGTATGTTTTGGGGTGTCTGTGAAGTTAATTTGATTTTAGGCAGCCTCTCTGCTGATGGGTGGG
>NW_020172492.1:4724109-4751305 GCF_003031525.2 Neophocaena asiaeorientalis asiaeorientalis
TTGTCTATTCAGATATTCCACAGATGCAGGGTACCTCAAGTTGATTGTCAGGATTTAATCCACTGCTTCTGAGGCTGCACAGAGACATTTCCCTTTCTTGTCCTTGTTTGCACAGTTTCTGGGGTTCAGCTTTCATTTTGACCCCCACCCCGCCCGCCCCGTGTAGGTTGCCCTCAGTGTTCTTTAACAGAACAGTGTTAAAGGAGCAGCTGATTAGGGGGCTCTGGCTCACTCAGACTGGGGGGAGGGAGGGGTACGGGATGCGGGGCGAGCCTGCTGTGGCAGAGGCCAGTGTGACGTTGCACCAGCCTGAGGCGCGCCATGCGTTCTCCCGGGGAAGTTGTCCCTGGATCACAAGACCTTGGCGGTGGTGGGCTGCACAGGCTTCGGGAGGGGAGGTGTGGACAGTGACCTGTGCTTGCACAAAGGCTTCTTGGTGGCAGCAGCAGCAGCCTTAGCGTCTCATGCCTGTCTCTGGGCTCTGCGTTTTTAGCCACAGCTCGCACCCGTCTTGGAGCTCCTTTAAGCAGCGCTCTTAATCCCCTCTCCTCACGCACCAGGAAACAAAGAGGGAAGAAAAAGTCTCTTGCCTCCTCGGCAGGTCTAGACTTTTCCCCGGACTCCCTCCCGGCTAGCCGTAGTGCACTAACCCCCTGCAGGCTGTGTTCACACCGCCAACCCCAGTTCTCTCCCGGCACCGCCCGAAGCCGAGCCTCAGCTCCCAGCCCCACCCGCCCCGGCGGGGGAGCAGACAAGCCTCTCGGGCTGGTGAGTGCCGGTTGGCACCCATCCTCCATGCGGGAATCTCTCCGCTTTGCCCTCTGCACCCCTGTTGCTGCACTGTCCTCCATGTCTCCGAAGCTCCCCCCATCCGCCACCCACAGTCTCCGCCCACGAAGGGGCTTCCTAGTGTGTGGAAACCTTTCCTCCTTCACGGCCCCTACTGGTGCGGGTCCCGTCCCTATTCTTTTGTCTCTGTTTTTCCTTTGTTCTTTTGCCCTCCCCAGGTATGTGGGGAGTTTCTTGCCTTTTGGGAGGTCTGAGGTCTTCTGCCCACGTTCAGTAGGTGTTCTGTAGTTGTTCCACGTGTATATGTATTTCTGATGTATTTGCGGGGAGGAAGGTTATCTTCATGTTGTACTCCTCTGCCATCTTGAAGGTCCCCCCCTTTCACTTTCTAATAACATCTTCATGTAGCATAAGTAATGTGTCCTAACTTTTATAATAAAAAAACCTTGATTAAAAGCTTATCCAGGCTAAACATGTTCATGTGCACTTTTTGCCCACTGCTAAGATCCTGTCTAAACAACCCTCCAGTCTTAGCTGGCTATTAGGTTTGTCTCTCCCTGGTCTCTTCACTTTATTTCCTACTTCAGAACATGACACAAAGAAGCCTGAGTCATATATAAAATTATGTATGTCAGACTATTATACTCCTCTGCTTAGCAGAATCCAAAATTCACCAGAATGAAATCCTATGCTTTGATATAGACAGAGACCCAGTATGGTTTGATCTCTGGCTACTATTTTCACAACCACACTGTTCTTTAGTTCTTTGTTGTATAATTGTCTCTGCTTATATATCTCCCTCCAAGTGGCTGGATCCTTCTCATCCTTTAGGTCTCAGTGGTAGTATGACCTGTTCAGAAAGATTTTCCCTCATTAACCAAACTAAAGTTGACTTTTCCCCAGTTGCTCTCAGTTCTTTTTCATTATATCACTGATCATGATTTATTATGTATTTGTGTTTTGTTTACTTTATTCCACAGAGGCATATATCATATATGGTTTGTTCCTTGGTGGACACAGACAGTGAAGTGGTTGACAAATAATAGCTTCTCAATAAATATTTGTCCCATGAATAAATAAATACATTAATGAATAAAAATCAATATGGTAAATAGAAAGATACAATGCATTTTTATGAAGATATTTATATGTATTTGTTGATTCATGAGGGATTACATAGTTTATTCTTCTATTTTCTTTCTAAACAGCTTGAAATATCCATTTATTTCAAAAGTGAAAAGTAAAAATTAGATCATTTGGATTGTTAGGTTCACTAAAGAGTTATACTAAAAACAAGGCAAGTATCCTGCAATGTTTTATTAGAAATACTACGTAGTTAATGATGATCATTCTCTTCTACCCTTCCCTCTCAAAGATTATATTTAAATCCAATTGTTATAAAACGAAATAAGTGAATTGCAACAGTATTTTAATGGGGAAGGTATAGGGTGTCTGTTAATTGGAATTTCAAAATGTGTAAACTTTTTCATTGGCTACTTAGAGCATTAGCTATGCACAATATTACTTTCCTTTTGATCCATAAAATTTATCAGATTGCAAAATATGCATTACCAGAATAACCCAAAAATGTAACTTTTTCTTATTCCTTGTGGTGTCATAGTGTGACGGGATGAAAAAGCACAATGATTCCTTTAGATCTATGATATATTTAATTGGCATATTTTAAAAATGAATTTTAGCAGATGTGACTGCAAGAACACATTTATGTTTTATGTACTGTTCTTCATATCAAATCTTTAGGAAAAGCAGGGCAGTGAAAAGAAGTGCAAAGTGTTTCATCAAGGTAACTCTTTAAAGAAAATGTCCTAACATTATAACCAAATTAAATTAATCAGCACTGCTGGTTGCCTGCTTTTCAAAATCTTTTCCAGAGATAACTGGAAAATCTTGTGACCCTGTGCCAGCTATGTGTTAGCTAGCTCTTTTTTGTTTCTTTTGTTATTCAGAAATCTTATGTAGATACTGAAAATTTTTAACTGCAAATTCCATGTTTCTAAACAGCACTCTAAGTACAAGTTAGGACTAGTTTATCTCTGGAGAATCTGCTTTAGCTCCTATATGCTATTAGAATAGAATAGGTTTAAACTTTTTGTTTAAGAGAGGTAGAATGATGTTCTAAAAGAAGTTGAAAAGAAATTGAGAAGAATTGTTTAACTGGTAGTTGCAAAAGAAGGACTGACAAATTTTATGTTGTTTGGCCACCAGGGATTCCCTGAAGAATTATAGGATCTCAAAGAAAGTTCATTTCTTTGGATCGTCCCTTTGTTTTGGAGATATGCCAAAATTGGCACTAACACCACCTAGAGGCGACACTCTAGAATACATTCATAAGAATGTATTATTTTTGTCGGGTAGCTGACTGTTCCAGAACGAACATAGCATTTCAACTCCAACTTTCACTTAATCTGACCTCATGGAGCATAATCAATTTTATTATCCTCTGTTTCTTCATCAGATACATATAAGTTGAATTGTGTTTCCCTTGCATCTAAGCTGGTGCTGTGTTTCCTTCTTTGGGAGACTTGAGAGCCACACGTATCCTCTTCTTCAGGGTTTAAAGCTTTTGCACAAATCTGGGTGAGAAATTTGTAACTCTGTTACACATTGTGTATCAGGATTGAACCAGCAGCATGTCCATCACCAGAGGATGATAAGAAATTGGATTCTTAGACCCTAGTCCACATGTACTAAGTCAGAATCTGGATTTTAATAAGATTAACAGGGGGTTTACATGTATACACAATTTTGAGAAGCACTGATGTTTTCATTAAATTTTTTTCTTTAAAAAATTTTAATTAAAATTTTACCCCATAATTTAGATTCTCTGGAACAGCAATTACAAAATGGTAGAGGAAGAATGTTTTTTCTCAGTTCCACAACATCTGATGACACCTCTGGAAAGACTTGATGAGGGGCAGAATCTTCTGAAGTTGTCTTTAATTACAGGCACATCTCGTTTTATTGCACTTCTCTTTGTTGCACTTTGCAGATACTACATTTTTTACAAATTGAGATTTGTGGCAACCCTGCCTCAAGCAAGTCTATTGGCCTCATTTTTTCCAACAGCATTTGTTCACTTTGTTTCTCTGTGTCACATTTTGGTAATTCTCAAAACATTTCAAACATTTTCGTTATGTTATGGCGCTCTGTGATCAGTGATCTTTGCTGCTACTAACGTAAAAAAATTATGATTTGCTGAAGGCTCAGATGATGGTTAGCAGTTTTAGCAATGGAGTATTTTTATTTAAGGTATATACATTATTTTTTAAGACATGATCCTGTTGCACACTTAAAAGATTACAGTAAAGCATAAGCACTGGGAAACCAAAAAAATTGTGACTCATTATTGCAATATTCATTTTATTGGGGTGGTCTGGGACAGAACCCACAATATCTCTGAAGTCTGCCTGTACATTTTTGGCAGTTGACCATAGACATCAGTTTTTTGTGGGTTTTTTTGCGGTACACAGGCCTCTCACTGCTGCAGGCTCTCCCGCTGCGGAGCAACAGGCTCCGGACGCACAGGCTCAGCGGCCATGGCTCACGGGCCCAGCCGCTCCGCGGCATGTGGGATCCTCCCGGACCGGGACACGAACCCGCATCCCCTGCATCGGCAGGCAGACTCCCAACCACTGTGCCACCAGGGAAGCCCGGGAAAGAGTTTTATTTTAAACTAGCCACGCCCTAATTCCTTTATATTTAACAGTTTGTTCTTTAGCTGCTCTTTCTCATCTCAGATTTATCATTAGATTTTGTCTCTTCTCAGATTCTTCTCATTGAGAAGAGGCCAGATGTTTTTTTTCATTTTCTCTAAGGAAATATTTTTAGCTAGATCACTGAGTGCCTTATATATATTTCCTGTTTTCCACATTACTACAAGTGACAGCTTTGCCAAACTCTCTTCTGATACATAACAAGAAAGATTCCAAGAGATATATTGGTCTTTGAGTGTATGAAGATTAATTACACATGAGATGGAAAGTTGGTGTTCCTCAATTCAGTAAGAAGATAACAAGAGAAAGCATGGGCTTAAGTTGTGATATAAACAATTTGTGTATACAATTTCCTGGGCATGGGAAAAGTTAAACAATAGGAAGAATGATTTGGGGAAATGTTACCGTGGCTAAGATGGTTAATTTTATGTGTCAGCTTGACTGAACCACAGGATGTCCAATTAGCTGGTTAAACATTATTTCCGGGTGTGTCTCTGAGTGTTACCTGGAAGAGATTAGTATTTGAATCAATGAACTGGACATAGTGAAACAGATGATTCTCCCCAGAGTGGAGAAGCATCATCCAGTCAATTGAATGCCCAAACAGAACAAAAAGGCAGAAGAAGGGAAAACTTGCCCTCTCTGCCTGACGACAGAGCTGGGACATCAGTCTTCTGCTCTAGGGCTGGGACTTATACCATCAGCTACCCTGCTTCTCAGGCCTTTGGACTTGAACTGAACCACATCCCTGGATTTCTAGAGTAAGATGGGCTCCTCATGTTGACTCACTTAAGTAGCATTAGTGCTACAAAGCTTAAATGTTCTTTTGACAAACGACTTGTTTGGGTAATATGAAGTAGAATTTGAAGATTAGAGGATATCACAAATTCTTCTGTCATTCTACTTTAAGCTAGAGCTGAAAGCTAACTTAAATCACAGAAGTATTTTTAAACTTCTTTATAACTTTCCTTAGATAGCAACATTTAAAAGCTACTATCTAACTTAATTCAGAGTGTAATTGAAATTACACCTATGGCTTACTTTCACTAGAAACTGAGTAGCTATTCTAGTTGTACTGTGCTTTTGGAACCACCAGTGAGACAAAAAGAATTCTTTTTTAAGAGGGAAGTTTGCTCAGGCTGCAACTTTCATATTTTCTTCTTATAATTCTGTATAAAAGAATTTAGATTGTGATAGCTCTGTAAATAACTAATATATATTTATAACCATCCTCTGAAAGTCTATTTAAATAATAATGAATAACTTGGATATTTCTTAATCTTCCCTTAATAATAATATATTTCTACACATCGTAGAATCGTTTAAACATAAACACAGAACACATCAATATTTATTACGAGGGGGTGCTTCTGATATATAATTTTATTTAAATTAAGGTCTAGGCAAATGATGAGGAAATATGAATTACTTCATCATAATATATGAAAATTATTGGTTTTTAAGCATGGAAATATATGTATTTGAAAATATGCATATACATATATATATACATATGTGTTTTCCAGAAAGATCCACTTTGCAGGTGAAACGAAATGTGGGACTTACTGAAAATATAAAAAATTAAACTAGTTTTTTTTTAATTGACTAGTTTTTTGTTTGTTTGTTTTTTTTTTTTTTGTGGTACGCGGACCTCTCACTGTTGTGGCCTCTCCCATTGCGGAGCACAGGCTCCGGACGCGCAGGCTCAGCGGCCATGGCTCACGGGCCCAGCCACTCTGCGTCATGTGGGATTTTCCCAGACTGGGGCACGAACCTGTGTCCCCTGAATCGGCAGGCGGACTCTCAACCACTGCACCACCAGGGAAGCCCTAATTGACTCGTTTTGATGTAAATTTCATAGGACAAGAACTCTGCCTACTCTACCAGCTTCCTGTTACACTCTCTAAACCCACAGGCATCCACTGAATTCTCTCATGAGAATTCTCTCGTGAGAATCACATTTCTAGCCCTCCTCAGAATACTATATATGCCATAATAATTTTGCACTTCTGTCATAACTCCATCAAAAGCCATAATTCCATTAGTGCCTCTGATTTCACGTAGACATTATGAAGCTGGAAGTACAACTCAGTTAATGAACTTTAAAGTGAATTCTCTCAAGTAGTTCATGCTGGTGGTAGCAGTGAGAAACACTTCATCTGGCTCTATTGCCATGGAAGGAATTTTAAATAATCCATTTCCTTTCTAATTGCTCATTATCAGTATGTAAATTTTCTAAAAAAGTGTTTCACGTGTGCTCCTGACTGCTTGCCTACCAATGAAATGGATGGTTTCCCTCCTGTCCTTTCTAGGGCTTTTTGGTGGTATCTCTGCCACTCCTCATGCACCATAGTGGGAAGCTTTGACATGCAATACATTTCCCATCTCTCCATTTGGTCTTCCAATGTGCAAATAAAGCCTCTAACTTTTCACATCTATTTGTGTTGTTTCCCATTGTGCAGATAAACAAAAGAGTGTTGTTTGGTGCTCCTAATATGTTATAGCAATTTTAGTTGTTAATTTTTAATACTACTGTCCTGTGGAGAGGTGTGAGAGAAAAAAATTTAGCAGCCTTTATCTTCCTGTATCTAAAAGAATCCTTTTACTCTGTGATTGACCAATTACTTCTGGCTCTCAACTGTTCATTTCTCCTCTCTTTTCCTGTAGTGTACATTCTTTCCTGTTACAGATCTTCAGACACGGTAAAAATGAGCCCTGGTAGATTGGTCCCAAAAGGGCTCCAGACATGAGTGGGGATTATTTAAGGCTTATGTCAGCCCTCTGGAAACCTACTTTAATACGGTTAAATCTGGATAACTAACACCTTATCTTTTTGAGGATAAGTTTTCTTTCTTTTTTTTTCAATTAATTTATATTGGAGTATAGTTGCTTTGCAACGTTGTGTTAGTTTCTGCTGTACAGCGAAGTGAATCAGTCATATGTATACATATATCCACTCTTTTTTAGATTTCATTCCTAATTGTTTTCTAATATAAAATCTGCTTTCTTATAAGAAATTTGTATTGAGAAATTGTTAATAAAGCATCTCTGTGTGGATAGTTTCCAAACTTGGGTGAACACCGGAAGACCCTGGGAAGATTTTGCTGTAGACTTACTAAATTTTACCCCCAAACAATTCTATTATTACAATAATAATAGTAATAATTATTATTATTATTACTGTTACTATTAGGAATAACAAGACATCACATGGGGCACAGGGACAGAAAGTGCAGCCTGACCTCAGCAGTTGTTGAAAATAGTTACTGGAAAGCGGTTAGAACAAAGGCAGAAGCCATTGCCATTTCCTTCTCTGATGCCACACAGTCTCTCATCTCTTCTGTATGTTTGTATCATGCTTGTCCTTTTTCTGGCTGTTGATTTGTTCCCACATTCTGCCATCATAGATGCTGCAAGAGAGAGATCTCATTCCCCAGGTTTTCATGTTCTAGTTCTCCAGGCATCTCTACCAACTTACGCAACTGCTTTTAACCCTATACCCTGATTCTAGATATTTTAAGGGGAAAAATTATATTGAGCTGGATTGTATCAGTTGTTCACCAACACAGCCATCAGAAATGCCTAGGAACAACTTCTTAGGCTATGTGTTATTTTTAGGGCTATAATAAATATGTATTACTATCAGAGTATAGGAATTTTTCTTTATGTTTTAAAAATTTTAATAGATCAGATAATATGATTCCACTCTCAAATTTCATAATCATGTTTAGTTTGTTTTAATGAAATATTTCAATTATTTGCAACACTTTTTAATAATTTTTGCTAATGATCTATAGTAGATTGAAAATATTCATTTTTGAGCAAGTGACACCCGTTTCCAACTTCCGGGGGAAGAGTCCCATGCGTGGAGGATAACAAAGAACAAAACAGTGCCTGCCACCAGGAGCCGCAGTCCCAGGAAGTCGCCCCACTGCATGGTTTGTAGGTGTGAGGGGTCAACAAGAAAGACATGGATGGTACAACACTTTATCCTCATAGAGAAGACAGGGCAAAATCAGCTCAGAACCATAGGGTCTTGCCGGCAGCCAAGGCAGGGAGGTGGGCAGCACCTTCTGGAGCTGCAAGAGAAGGACCCAGTTCCCTCCTCACCGGGAACAGATGTAGTTGTGTGGTTGTGCCATATGATATACAGGAATGAAGCAAAACAAAGAGGAGCACATCGTCTAGACAGGGAAAGATATTCCCAAGGAAGCTGAACTACTCAGCACAGGCTGTGAGAGCTCTTTATCCCCATATAGGGAAATGTGCCTGACCCAAAGCGCACTCTTATGTAGCCGTGCAAGGATGACTGTCTTCTCCACTGTGCATCTAACATTTATGTTAAAAATGATTGTTTTCCATGAATTTTGTTTAAAAATTGTGTTTCAAGTGTGCTAAAAATTTATTTCCCTAATTTTCTATTTAATTCTGAATATAAAATAAATATCCAAATACCCGTATTGGTGGTTTGGCCTCAGTACTAGCATCTTTGTGTACTGAGAAGTCTGGATGATATAGTCTTGGGAAAACAAACTTAAATTAAATTAATAATCTTTGCTTTAGCATGTCTAAACATACCATGTCTATGCTCTTAGATTTATATACTCTGTTCTGTTTGTGTGACTCTATCCCTTCATGATCTAAGATCAGAGGGCAGGCTCTCTGGGGCTCAGTGTAATTCAGTTTCCTTATGTTAAAAGAAGTATAATCAATTTTTGATTTATCATTACAGAGCAGTCCAAGATCAAGAGAGAAACGTAATGAGTAACCAAAATATAGTTAAAATAAAATTACTCAATATGTAACATGGAAAAATGTAATCTTTATCTTAATATTAAATCTTATCTGCATATAGTACACAAAGGCATATTTGTCATTTTACAGACATCATGCAAAAGTATAAAGGCAGTAGAAGTATAGTAGAGTAATTTATTTGAAATATAACTAGAAGGTCTCCTGAGAAATTAATTTTCAGTTAGTATTTTATAACTATAAAAAGGAAGCCACGAGTTATTTTCTCCCCTACCAAGAAAATATCTAGACCATTATATCTAAGGTCCAGACTTCCTTTATAGTCATAAAAAATAAATATCCTCTGTTTGATCAGAGGACTGGCTTGCTGAGTTATGAAGTGCTTCCCAAAATTTCTAGCTCAAGTGAATGGTTTTGAAAGTGAGTAAGAAGACTGAACCTGAGTGGTTTCAAAAAATGCAAAAGGAAGAACTCAGGAAACTGAGGGTAAAAACATAAACTCAGGGCTTCCCTGGTGGCGCAGTGGTTGGGAGTCTGCCTGCCGATGCGGGGGGCGCGGGTTCGTGCCCCGGTCCGGGAGGATCCTGCGTGCCCGTGAGCCATGGCCGCTGGGCCTGCGCGTCCGGAGCCTGTGCTCCGCAACGGGAGGGGCCGCAGCGGTGGGAGGCCCAATCTTCAGACACTGTGGAATCACAGAGGGAATGTGGCCGTGGGAATAATGGTCACAGCAGGCCACACAACTTAAACACTCTAGGCTGTGCCGTATCCAAGCTTGGTCAAACCTCTGCCGCACTTTTGGAAGCAGAGCAGGAGAGGAAATGTCATCATTGCACTGAAAATCACAGACAGATGTGACAGGAGCCTCTGACGGTGATCAGTGGTTAAGTGTGGAGGTGAGATGTGTCCGCAGCGGCAGAACTGGTTTATAAATGTATCTCTGTGCAAAAGTCAGCATGTGCTGAGGATAGTGATAGAAACATAGACACTTATCTGCAAGTTCTCAAAAGCAAGCTCAGCATCCAAGAGGACAGAAATACCACTCAGGTAGTGAAAGTTCAGGTCTTGGGTAATATATTGTTGTTTGGTTTGATTTGATTTTCCCTCAAATGGACTGTCAGCCCTATAGCCTGGTTGCCAGGTTGTGGGGCTAATTTTGTGACTGTGATGCTGCTCCAGTTTCCGACTCTCCATCACCCCATTCACTAATTATAGCAGTTCCGGCGGGGGTGCCTCCTGGGCATGCGGACCTCTGGCACCTCAAGTCCACACTCAGGTGGCTCTCTAATCATGCCCACCTCCTCCTAGACACATTTTGCTTTGGGTGAGGACAGTTTTTTTTTTTTTTTCCTTCTTTTTGGCCAATTTAGAAGGACAGAAGGTTAAATTCTCCCCACAAATATTTCAATGCCAAGACTCCCTTTGCGTGTTTAAAATACAAAAGTTAAAATTACATAGTGGTTTCTGGCATTTCAACAGGCATGTCATTTTTATCCTCCATTTGTAACTTTTCATTTAGCAAAAATTACTGAACATTTTACAAAAGAATGTGGACAGAGTTGGAATTGCTGTTTGTTAACCTCATTTTATTAGCTAAGTGAAAGTTGGGTATAATGCTGTAATTCCTCTTAAAACCTTTACACTAAGTCTTTGTTCTCAATTCATGTCACCAAAGGTTCAATTAGGATGCTTCAGATGCGTAAACAAGATAGTTAACTTAGTTTGCTGAAATGAAGAGAAAAGCATTGTTTCACGTAATAAGCTGCCCATGAAGAAGTAAAAACTCCCAGCAACAATGTGTTTGGGCTCTGGTTCTCTGTAAATTGGTGCTGTTCTTTACATGTTTTACATGTTTTCAAGGAGGTAGCAAGATGGCCACAGCATTTCCAGGGATTATAAACAGACACTGTTATATCCAGAAGCATAAATGCAAATTTTCTCATTTGTTTTTAAGAGCAAGGAGGACACCTTTCATAAAAGGCCTTCAGCTAGCCTTTACATTTTATTGAGATACAAATGTGTGCCATTTGCTATAGGGCCCAGGACCTCAATATCACATTTCTGGCACCTAGATACTTTGCTTTGCTTCTGTTTGACTTGCCTCAAGGTTTTTTGTGGTGAAGAAATGAAAGATGATTTTAAAAAATGGATTTTTACATTATTGTTAAAAGCATTCACACATTGGTATGATTTTGTTAGCTGGTGGCGAGGAAGAGGGGAAAGACTGGAAGAGAAGGAGAAATTCTAGGTGACTGGGAAAGGGACAAAGTTCATCTGGATTGATGATGAATAACAACATGTTCTGTTGCACCATTAAGAAGAAGTAAAAATACCAGAGGGCATAACTGATACAAATAAGGAAGCTGGCCCATAGGACCAGAAGCCTCAGCTTTAGTAAAGCTAATCATGGTACATCTATTGCATAAAAGCAGTGAACCAACAAACTTTAGAGAATAATCTTGGCTTGGGCAATGAGTATTTCAGTCTTCACCTTTGAACTGGGTCACAGATGAGGTCCATCATTATAAGGCATCTGGCATCATCAAAATTTCTTAATATTCTACAGCAAAAGGTCACTTGTAAGGGAAATAATATATTTGGTGCTATGTAGGCAAAAATCCAAATTTTGATGCATTCCTAGTCTTCTCTATTATTTTTTTCATTAAAAAATTGACACTGTCTTTTGCTTATTCAAAAGATGGATAGTCAGTAATAGGTTATTCATTCATATTTTCACCACATCATTATTGAAATATATCCTGTACCAGTAATGTGCCTTTGTTCTTGGGACTTTTATTCTAGTGTGTCTTGGGGGTAAGGTGTGAGGAAACATAAATAAACAAAACTTAACTATATAGCAGTTAGTAAATAGGAGCTATGAAGAAAAATAAAGTTTCTGAGAGGATAGTTATTTAATGAAATGTAATCTGGGAGATCAGTTTAATAAGGAGACATTCAGGGAGGTTTAAACAGAAGGAACAGCAAGTTCAAAGGTCCTGAGGAGGAGAATTAAGGGACTGTAGACTTCTCTACTCCACTGGCAGATACCTCTTAATACATAAAGCAATTCAGCTTTTATATCACTTCATGCTGGCAGGTAATGGCAAAGTTTCAAAAAAAAATATGTAGGCATTTGGTACCACTTTTGATGGCATTTTTAACTTATTAAATACAAAGTAAACCTGTATATACTATCATTAATGTACTTCATGTGCAAACTGTATGTTTTATACCTATGCACTGACTGAAAACTCTTCTAGATACTGGAATATTGTAATAATTTCATTACAAATGGGAACATTTTATATACATGGGTTATTAATGGTTTTTGTAAGCAACTAACAGAAATCTACTCTAGCTAATTTAAGCAAAATATACATCTATTGGAAGGATTCATAGAGACCCAAACAAAGAAGCAACTGCTAACCCATGTCCCTTTGCTTGGGGAGAAAAACACTCAGGAAGGCCGTAGTCAGAAGGAGAAAGCTTTGCAAAAATAACCCTTTCCAGAAGAAGGGAAAGTAAATGCTAGGTGTCCCAACATGAAAATATTCACTAGTAATCTCTTCATTTATCAATAATAAATATTATTATAGCATAATAATCATGTATCATAATATAATTTGATATAATAGCTATATTTTACCTATAGACATCCTTTCAGTAAAGATATATTAATATAGAAATGTTATTTCACATTAATCTCAGGAACACTTGAAGGACTCCAGGGACCTCCTGTGGAATAAATGGATACAAGTGAAGGGCATTGGTGACTAGGAGAGCAGGGGATACAACACACATTGTGGTTGGAAAAACACAGAACTATTTTAATTACACACCAGACAGTCCCTAGGTTTGTGACCTTGGACAATTTAATTAATCCCTTTTTGTCTCAGTTTTCTCATCTAGAAAAGTAGGAGTGATATTGGCAGTGCTCTAATGATATAATGAGGTAAATTAAACTTTGGTACACATTACATGCTCAAATTCTTTATTTACGTAATACAGTGATATTTAGATACTTTTTGACATGAAAGATATATGTAATAAGTATTAATAAATAATGTAATCGGTCTTTTAAAATTAGGTAAAATATGCATACAGAACCTAAAATAAAGGCAACTCTTTCATTAAATTTACCTATTTTTGATCCAGGCAGTCAGGGCAGAGTGATAAAGTAGCTATACTTGTTGCCATACTTGTGAATAAAATCTACAAGCTTCAGTTTTCTTAACTATAAAGTAGAGAAATAATAATATCTATCCTGTCTATTTCAAGGAATCACTGTGAGGGTCAAAATAATCAAGCAAAGAATGAAAACAACCTGGGAACTATTTACCCTGTACATTTGAGGTGTTGCCTAGCAAATCAGATTCAGGTTCCTACTTCTTTCTTTGTACTCATTTTATTTTTTTCCTTTCATTCAGAGTGTTTCTTTTTAGCCATCACTTATATTAGCTTCTCTCATTTCTCTTAATTATCCATTTTATAATTAATTATATAAGTACAATTCTCTGTTACATCTTCTGCTATTATATTTCCTATTCTACCTTATTTAATGGCATCTTAGTTTGTCCATCATGAATCAGTACATTTGCTTATAGATTTTTATTTAGCAGTATCTCTAACCAAATAGTGTTATAAGCCATTTAAAATCACATCTTGTATTCTACTTTCTGATCCATCCAGAAATATAAAATAATGTATCAGTAATATAAACGAATTGAGTTTATATCTCAAGCATACAGTGTCAGAAAAAGAATACCACTAACAGAAGGTACTTTTCAGTCTGGTAAACTATCATCCTGGTAACTTGAAATTGGACTGTAGTATTACTGTTCATATTCTAGCTCTTCAATGTTCTTGATACTTTTTTGAGGTTTTATTAACTAGTGTTTATTTGTGATATATGATACCACAATCATGACACATTTGGAAGAATGATTTACTGTTTCTTTCATTAAAGAATTTTACCAAGAAAAGTAGTTTGTTTGTATAGTTCATGAGGCATCTACACTCTATAGGAATCAATTAGTCATCTAATTTATGGTCAGAATTTATATATGACAAACATTAATGGACTATTTCCCCAAGAGAATGGTATAATTTCTATAATATTATATAAAAGTATTGATACTTGCAGAAAGTAAAAGTTTCTACTCAAGTATGTTTTGTCCTTTAGTGGAGAAATTGACTTCAAAATTTTGTAACTTAAGGAAATATTTTTATGAAAATTAACAGGGCATAAATTTTTCTTCACAAAATTCTGCACATGTAATGTGTAGCACTTGGCAGTGGTTAAAAGTATATAAGTGAATATATGTTTGTATCTATAGAAGTAGGCTCCATATTGGTTGGATTGGATTCACATACCGACAGCTATTCCCTGAATTCCATGTTAAATGTAAAATGCTGGGGCATATGAAGAAGATGCTCATAATAGTGACTGATGGTCTTTAAATGTCTTTTAATTTTAGGACTAGGAATCATTCCTGATGGTTTATATATTTTACTTGTCTAACTTTTATTTGGAAAAAAGAATCTCAAATATTATTACTTGAACTTGGCATTGAAGAGTTCTTGCAGCAGCTGAAAGTATAATTTCTTCATATGATATCACCAACTAGTTACAATTGAACGGATAGTTTAGGGCTTTTAAAGAGCAATTAAAATTATGTGACAGGTGATTATACCTCAGTGCTCCAGTTGCTTGTATAAAGGCATCAGTACAATGCTTCACAAACAGGAAAACAACAATTAGAAACTTCTGCATATGCCCCATTGCCCTGGTAAAATGTGTATAGAAAGGCGATGCCATTCCATTTAATTTTATCCAAACAACAATGTATAACTAACTTTGGAGTCTGAAAAATAATTTATTACTATATAAATCCGTCTTGAGGTTGTAACCATTAGTTTCATTGTTTTTCCTCAGAATTTCTGGCCTGCTGATACTTTGTAAATGGAGAGAAACTAAACTGACCAATAAAACATTAGATTTCTACAAAGTTTGAGAAAGAATAATACACTAAGGAAATAAAGTACATGCATTAGGTATAATTTCATAACTTTAATGCATGTACTTAGCATTTTTGTTTCATTTTACGTTGTATAAAATACACTCAAAATCAGACAAGATAATATCCTCTACAGCCCTCAATTTGGCAGACTGAAGGATGTGTATTTCTTTTTTTTTGATCAAGCTATCTGTGTCCCTAGTTCCTTTCTATAAATTGTTCAGCTGCACTCTTTGTAGATGGCTCCTCCAGGAGAGGGTATTTCTTTCCACCTAATCTGACTGTAAATGATTTGGTTTTATGGTTTTAGTGTCTGGGAAATATATATTTCAATGCTTTACTGTACTCAGTATTAGAAAAAATATACCTTCCTCAGCACTGCTAACCAAATAAATACCAACCAGTTGAGTAGGCTTATTTCACGTACACTGATCTGGTGATTCTGTGAGGTTTTGTTCTTTTTCCTTTCATTCCTGCAATAGAATTTTTGAATTACCTGCCAGCTGAAAAACAAGGCACTGACATGGCTTATGCTGTCAGCTGTAATTGTATCTTTGTACTGTTTTCCCTCTTGAAAGATAATTTCTTCCTCATATGTTATAGTGTACATTTCATTATTCTCTTTTTTTTTAAGGAGCGAAAGCATTTCTTTGTCTTATCACATCCACAGAAACTATTACATTATCAATGCAGAATGACAGGGAAGAGATTTAATTTCCTGATCCTTACCCTATTGAGAAACAGAGAGATCACTGAGTTGCTTTATTAGAGGAAGCTTCAATGTGAATTTAGCAGATTTTGGAGAGACAGGAGGCTTGTGTTTTTGTCTTTTTTCCTCAGGATGGGTGAGAACAATGTTCTCTGCCTCCTGCACATGCCCTGGTGACTCCTCTGCTCTGCTGTGTTTGTAGCAAAAGCATCCCACACAGATAATTAGAGCCACAGCTCACTGAGGTGAAATTTGCATAGGCAGAAGGACAAGAAAATAAGACTAAAAGTTTATTCCTCTACGTTTCACACTTCCATCATGTAGCTCTGTCACGGGGGCATACTTTTTCTAAACTTAAGCTGCAAAATGGGAGTTGGAATTTATACGTTCTATTCTAAGGGTATTTGTGATAGGGGAAAAAAACTCTTACATAGGAAAGGTATTTCTGTCATTACTGTTAGTAGTGACCATTGCTTAGTAAGTGTGTGTAACTTGATGTAGAGTCAAGAAGTAAAATAATTCTGTAACTGATGAGGTACAATTTAGAAGTAATCTCATTTTTGAATATCGCTAACTCGGTAAGTATCACTCTAATTCTCCCGTTGGCTTTGATTGAATATCCCAAAGAGAAACAAATGACTTAGCTACATATACACTTACATAAAATCACCTAGATAAAGAATCCCATGGCAACCAAAATAGTCTTTTAGAAATGTTACTTTCTAGTCCTGAATATTGGTTCTACTATCTGATCTATTTGTGCATTCAAAAGTATTTCCATATCAATCTCCTATATTTTGGTAACAGGACACATTATATTTACCTAACTATAGGCTTTTTGAGGATATAAAATATTTTCTAGAACCTACTTAGTGATGAGGTCATAATAGGCAAAGAATATGTATTTGGATTAGATTGTGTTAGTATATCATATATGTGATATGGCAAATATAAATAAATATATGAAAGTTCTGTATTTTATCCTTTAATCAATTCACATATAGAATTTATGCCCATGACTTAATATAGAATTAATTCTCAGGACTATGCAGTGTTACTACATAGAAAGATAAAGTAGCACTTTGAATTTCATTAAATTACTGAAATTTACAGTACATCAATTTGCTTTACAATACGTCAATTTTCAGTGATAATACATAAACTTTAGCTTTTTTTTCAAGTTTTATCAAATCCCAATTAATCATTTTAATGGCAGAGTACTCAGTTCCTAAAGGTGCTTAATAAATGTCCATCTAATGTATCAGAACTATGGAGGGCCTTTTGAATATCAGATCTTTGGCAAAGCTATTTCTGTCCCCTTTCTTCTGTCTTATCTTGTCTCTACCTGATTCCTTCCAGACTGCCTCTGTGAAGCCTTCTCTGATCATCTGAATTACAGACGGTCAATAACTTTCTGGAATTTGTATTGCAATTACTGATTATTCCACCCATCTCACAAATCCCAGATAGTTCTTATTTTACCCATATCATTATGTATATGCAGGCACAAAAATATTTATTGGATTTTGAAGTTTAATTTATATCATTAAAAAAATATCAGGTCATTTTTATGTATCTTTCTGAATAAATTATGCAAGTATAAAATTATTGCTGAAAACAATTTGAGAATAATGAAGGAAAAGTCCCTAATGTGAAATTGAAGACTCAGGGAGTTGAGGTCACTTGCCCAACTTCACGTAGGTAACTAAAGTCTTGAGTAAGTTCCCCGATATCCCAGATGATATACCAGATACCAAGCAGTGTTATTCTCATTATCCTGGCAACCATATAAATACTGACCAAAATTTCCAGATTGTAGATTGCAGCAGTCTTTCCTAGAACCCCTTCTGATAAATGCTTTTCATGTCTATGATTTGAATAGTGGTGTCATTGGTGTACACAGTAGACTAAACAATAGTCACGCAACGATACGTCCGCATCTTAATCCCAGAACCTCTGATTATTATCTCATACGTAAAGAGTGAATACTACCTTACAGAGCAGAAGATGTGATTAAGTTCAAGATTTTGAGAGGAGACATGTATTCTGTATTGTCCATGAGGGCCCTAAATCCAATAACAAGTGTCCCTGTAAGAGTGAGGCAAAGGGAGATTTGGCAAAATAGGAGAAAACAATGTGGCCATAGAAGTGGAGACAGGAGTGATGAGGTCCCAAGTCAAAGAAAGCCTGTAGCCCTCCAGAGCTTGAAGAGGCAAAGAAGAAATTTTCCTCTCGTGCCCCTAGAGGGAGTGCAGCCCAGCCGACACTTTCGTTTGACATTTCTGTCCTCAGGGACTGTGAAGAATACGTTTCTACTGATGTAAGCCATAGCTGGTAGTATTTTGTTACAGCAGCACAGGAAACTAACAGGGTACAGAAACCCAAACTGTACATGGCAAAATGCAGACATGGATAAGTAGAGCACTTTGTGGGAAAATTTTGTCTAATTGAAAAACTGAACAGATTTTTTCATGTGTTTTTATGCAATAGCAAATATACATCAAGCAATTAACATCACAAGCACTGATACTATGTTATTTCATTGATTCATGGCAAAAGGACTTGGAGTACATAAACTTCAATGCAAATGAAGAAATCGAGGCAGGGAAGTTTCCCAACATCATGTAACTGCTGAAAGAGTGAAGGCCTACAGTGATGAATACATTTGTCCACGGTCAGTCAATAAGTAAAGACTAAAAACTTAAACCCGTTAGGATTAACTTTCACAGAAATAAATATGAAGCCACAATTTGCATTAAAATACAAACAAGGAAAAAAGGTGAAATTAGGACATACAATCAGCAATTCTTAATTATTCCTTTGGGATTGTAGGCTGTAATTCAGTGTGATACTAAATAAGCATTTGAGGGGAGGGAAGGTTTTAAAATAACATTAATGCTGCCATACTAATAAGTGTACCGTGGCAATCATAATGTTCAGAACACGGTCGATGGTAAATTTTTACATCCATAGGTAGACATCATTCTCTCTTCTGGGAATGGAAAAACTATAATGAGAATTTTGACAAAGTGAATAATACACAAAGTAATGAGCAATATGCAACAATATTCTCTGAAGAATGTTAGACAGTTTAACTTGGAAATGGAAAATCTGTATCCTTAAGTTTATGTTCAAATATGTGATAGTAACCCAAATGCGAGAGGAAATACACTTATACGGGCTACAGCACAGAATCTGGACTAAGGGTAGAAATTGTAAGAAGATGGTTATTAATAATTATAAAATTGCTAATGCATGTGCAAAAGTTTCTGAGAAACTGTATAAAATGGAATAATGTATTAGTGGAGAGATCAAATCAACTGAGGGCAAAATGAAACTGTATGCTGATGAACTTGGACAGACAGTATTGAATGAAGAGAACAAGGGTTGGGAAGAAGTGTGAAATGCCATATGGTTAATCAAATAGAAGTTCCAGATGTGAATAATCAAAAAATATACATAAAAGAACATATTTTAGGAAATCTGTTATGACTTTGAGCTCTACAGTGCACTTGGATAGAGCTTCTTTTTTTCCTGCTTATTACAATTCATACAAATTGCATTCCTTAATCATAAGAAGACCATATCTTACACAAGAAGAGACATGTCCAGGGCACATTTACTAGCAGAGTGAGAAAGCAAAGCAACTAAATAGGGTAAGTTTGCTCACCATTCACAGATAAGGTAAAAATGAGATGGGAGTTAAGATTCTGTTGCTTCATCAAGAAATCAGTTGTCATGTGCCCCTTGAAGTGTGAACATCTCTTTTATTGTGTATTACTGTCATATTTAAACATAGGGATTTTTCATGTAATATATGCTCTAAACATAAACTTAACTGGAAACTGAATCAAAACAACAGTGGGGGGGCTTCCCTGGTGGCGCAGTGCATGAGAGTCCGCCTGCCGATGCAGGGGACGCGGGTTCGTGCCCCGGTCCGGGAAGATCCCACGTGCCATGGAGCGGCTGGGCCCGTGAGCCATGGCCGCTGAGCCTGCGTGTCCGGAGCCTGTGCTCCGCAACGGGAGAGGCCACAACAGTGAGAGGCCCGCGTACCGCAAAAAAAAAACAGTGGGGAACAGTATCTGGGGTTAAGTTTACTGAGATATTACATTCCAATAACAACATTTATAAGCATTTAAGAGTGATTGTGATTGTCAGTTTTACACCATGAGATACCCTTTAAGTAATCATTAATAAATCACAGGCCAGGCTGTGGAAGTAATATGCTTATGTCTTTGGAAACCTATACTTAGCTGTGAAGCACTGAATGTTGCTGTCTTATTTGAATCGGCTTAGGTAGCTGGGGCAGTACATGATTGGTCAGATGGATAGATAATCAGGCTTGGAAAGAAAGAACCTGTGTAGATGTCCAGAGCTCTCATTAGGAGGAACTGCAGTCAAGGATCTACTTCAGCAAGAATGGTCTAGTCAGGACCCTTCCACTTCAACTCTGGATGCCACTATCATCTGTATTGCTGTGATGTCCAGTCCTCCAAGTGTCTCTGCTTCTTGTATCACATGCTCAAGCAAAAACGTCCCAGCTGGAGCATTACACTGAATAACTGTAGGTCACTTGCCTACACTCTGGCTACCAGAGTTTGGATGAAGAGGGACTTTCCCTTCCTATAACAGGAGGGAGTGAAACTCAGCCCACCAGTAATACACACAATGGGAGACTTTACCCAAATCGGAAAGAGTAATGCTACGATCATAAACAGTCACACCAATTAATGAATCATTAGTCGAGTATTAAATGATACACTAACCTTTTATTGTGATGTAATAAATCTAGGAAAAGGCACATGGTATACTGAGTCTAGATGCTGAGAATTCTTGCTAAACAGTGCTCCCTGGTAATGTAATGGTGCGCTTTGGATGAATGAGTGCACTGCATTAGTAGGGATTCTAAAGTACTCAATTACTAGATTTCCTCCAGCACTTTCTAAATTTTAAGATTTTTCTCCCATAATTCCAAAGACATACTTGTATTTAAGTGGCAGGCAGCCAAAAATGTCTACTGAGTTTACAAACATGCAGAGGATGAATTCCATGGCCCCTGGTCCTTGGACCAGTCCTCGCAGGGAAGTGCTCAGAGAAGGCCAGGTAATACAGTGTTCCTGATTGTATTTACATGAAACAACAGCAGTAGTTTAGCGAAATAAAAGTTAAGTATGGATAAACTGTCAATCAGCAGACTAGAATAACACATCTATTCACAATTTAAAGCCCTACCGCCTTTGCTCTTCTTATTGCTTTGGGGCTTCTGCTTAGGGCTAATAACACCCCAATCAATGAAAAATTTAAAGTGTATACCTCCATTTCCTTTTCTTAAGATGATAGGAAGGATGTGTTGTCTTACTTTAGGGCTCTTTAAAAATTTTAGTCATATATCCCTAAAATAACTTGTGTACCTTTATCTGTGTACCTTTATCACAATTTTAACTTGTCTCCTAAAATTGTTAAAGTAAGTTTAAATATTTGCAAAGCATGGATTCCCAATATATTGTAAATATTTGACATTTTAAAATAAGTCTGCTATGATGTACTTTTTAATGGACCCAATGGAACCTATATACCATTCACTTTGACAACTAAATTCATCAATTAAAAACTGAACAGTATTTTATGTATCATTAGGAAACTTGAGTATTTTTGTTCTTAAATTTATATTTTTTTGTGTTTCCCTAGGTCACAGTATTTTATCCTTATGTAATATATTTACATGCTTGAAAATTTATTAATTATGTTATCATGCTTCTTAGAGGAAACAACATATATCTACATTCATTATTTTAAAAAATTTTCTGTGGACTCTAAGTGCTTTTTTGATGCATTGAGATAGCATTAAAAGTTTAATAGTACACAATTAGCCAATTCAATTTATAGGAAATTTATTTCTTAATACCATAGATGAGGTTTTATTTCCAAATACTTCAGGAATTCATAGATGAATATTACATATTGCTAGAAAGAGAGTTTTCAGCATTTATTCTTATCTTCCTTTACGTTGAGAAATCTTTTTTATATAAACAAGTAGGTAGGAAATAAACAGGTTTTATTCTAGCAATGTTGTCTGTATTTTGATCTTTTCTCATTATATGTCAAAATCAAACATTGTTATAAAACAAAAATTAAATGTAGTAATCTATCTGCCATCAAATTATACATTTCCTTTTAACTTCTTTGAAAACAATGAATCAGAAACCACCTATTTATCAAGACATCAAATGATGTAGTTATGCCTGTAATACATTCATTTCACCTTGTTTAATGAGTTAAAATTAAATGAAACTAGAACAAAAGTCTTGCCATGTAATTGGAAATAGTCCCATTTAAGATCTTGACAGCCACACAGATTACATGTGAAAACAAATCGTGTATCGAGGCTTATTTTCATTTTCTAGATCCTTTTAACATGTCTTGAATGACATGACTTCGACTTCCAGCTTCTGCTTAGGGTGTTGAAAGCTGGAAAGAGCATCTTTTCCACCCTTACAAGAACACAAAGAGACAGATAAATTGCAAAATTGCAACTTGTCTTGGGCCCATCAGGGAGCTGATGTTGCAGGGCAACCAAATCACCCTAAATCTGAGGAATGACAGTTGTCAAGAGAGATGGGAGGCCTGCACTGCTCGCTCACCAGGGTAGAAGCCAGATGTCATAGAGACAGTAAAGGGAATTTAGCTAAAAGTATTGCTTAATTGCTAAAGGTCAAGTGTGAGGTAGTGTGAGAGTGTAGAACACCTGGTATTCCAGTGCAAGGGGAGGTCAAGGTCACTTAACAGTCTCTTCTCCCCTGACCTCACCGAGTCCTTTAGTGAAAGACTGGCTTGGGGCAGGGGTCCTGAGAAAGTCTCCCTCACGCATGGGCCTGGCGGCAGGGAGCAGCAGCTGCTGAGGGAACGGTACACAGCCCCACCCCTGTCTGTCCCCGCTACTTCCCCCAGAAACAACCGCCTTAGGGCACTCAGTCAAGGGCAGCAAGGCCTGTTGCCTCTTGCCTTGAGCATAGGTAAAGTTAGACTCCAGCTGTGTGTGGAGGTGGGGAGGGAGATGCAGAGAAATCTTTACATCTGCAGGGGAGGGGCAAAGACACGTCCGTCCTTGGCCACTGGAGGACGACAGAATTGCTAAATCCTAATTGGCCACACATTCAGGGACCGTGCCTAAGATGGTCAATGGAACAGCAGAGAACAAGCCAACCCCCCCTCTGACCTTAAACTGAAAGACTAATAAGGTAACAAATAAGAGCAGCCGTTTACAGCTGCAGAATGGTCAAGCCTGGAAATGGGAAGATCTGAGGTTGAGGGTGGAGTAGTCACTGAGAAAAAGCCAAAGAACAATGTAATCCACGCTCACACTACTTAGCATGGGAAAGGGCAGAGCAGCAGAGGTACATGCTGAGTGCTCTGTGGGTCTGTGTCTCAGCTCAGGAGCCCAGAGCCTGGGAAACTTTGAATCTTAAATGGGGGCTGATGGTAAACCTTCCCAAACTTTGCCTCGGAGGAAGATATTTCTTTATTATTTTGGTCAAAAAACAAATCTACCTTCTTTCCTGAAGGAAGACACAATCATTGTCTTTCAAGACTATTTGTTCTTAGAGGAAAACATAGGCAGATCACTCTATGACATTAATCACAGCAAGATCCTTTTTGACCCATCTCCTAGAGAAATGGAAATAAAAACAAAAATAAACAAATGGGACCTAATGAAACTTCAAAGCTTTTGCACAGCAAAGGAAACCATAAACAAGATGAAAAGACAACCTTCAGAATGGGAGAAAATATTTGCAAACGAAGAAACTGACAAAGGATTAATTTCCAAAATATACAAGCAGCTCATGCAGCTCAATATTCAAAAAATACAAACAACCCAATCCAAAACTGGGCAGAAGACCTAAATAGACATTTCTCCAAAGAAGACATACAGATTGCCAACAAACACATGAAAGAATACTCAACATCATTAATCATTAGAGAAATGCAAATCAAAACTACAATGAGATATCATCTCACACCGGTCAGAATGGCCATCATCAAAAATCTACAAACAATAAATGCTGGAGAGGGTGTGCAGAAAAGGGAACCCTCTTGCACTGTTAGTGGGAATGTAAATTGATACAGCCACTATGGAGAACAGTATGGAGGTTCCTTAAAAAACTAAAAATAGAACTACCATACGACCCAGCAATCCCACTCCTAGGCATATACCCTGAGAAAACCATAATTCAAAAAGAGTCATGTACCACGATGTTCATTGCAGCTCTATTTACAATAGCCAGGACATGGAAGCAACCTAAGTGTCCATCAACAGATGAATGGATAAAGACGATGTGGCACAATGGAATATTACTCAGCCGTAAACAGAAACGAAATTGAGTTATTTGTAGTGAGGTGGATGGACCTAGGGACCGTCATACAGAGTGAAGTAAGTCAGAAAGAGAAAAACAAATACTGTATGCTAACACATATATACGGAATCTAAAAAAAATAAATTGGCTCTGAAGAACCTACAGGCAAGACAGGAATAAAGATAGAGATGTAGAGAATGGACTTGAGGACACGGGAAGGGGGAGGGGTAAGCTGGGACGAAGTGGGAGAGTGGCATGGACATATATACACTACCAGATGTAAAATAGATAGCTAGTGGGAAGCAGCTGCATAGCACAGGGAGATCAGCTTGGTGCTTTGTGACCACCTAGAAGGGTGAGATAGGGAGGGTGGGAGGCATATACAAGAGGGAGGAGGTATGGGGATATATGTATGCATATAGCTGATTCACTTTGTTGTACAGCAGAAACTAACACAACAGTGTAAACAATTATACTCCAATAAAGATGTTAAAAAACAAAAAAAGACTATTTACTCCATAGACATCCTTGACAAATAGTTCCGAAAAAAGGTGTGCTTCTTCACGGCATGAAAACCATGAGGTATTGCTTCCCAATGCTGTTGTGCTCAGTTATTTCTGCCAACAGCTTGTCTGTTACATTGATCCATGTAGAGGAATGAATCAGTGGCGTTATTTATATTGAGTTGTATTCCATTGTATCAATCAGCCTTTGTATCCATATGCCATGATTTGTTTAGTCTTTTACCTGCTCATCTATCCTTGTGTTGTTTTTGCTTTTGGGTAGGATTTTTTAAATAGCTGCTATGAGCATTCATGTACAAATTTTCATGTAAACATACATTTTCATTATACTTTGGTAAATATATACGAGTGGAATTGCTGCATCATATGGTAAGCGTATATTTAACATTATAAGAAACTTTGAACATGTTTTCCAAAGAGATGGCAGCATTCTAACCAGAGGTATATGAAATTTCTAGTTGGTCTGTAACATTGGTAATGCCAGTGACTTGAATTTTAGTTATGGTAGTGCTTGTGAAATGGTATCTCATTACGATTTCAATTGACTAATCATACTGAAACATTTTTTCACGTGCTTATTTGCCATCATATATAGCTTTTCCCCTTCCTCCCCCTCCAATGTCGGCAGCATCTCTCTACGCATCCTACCTTAGTCACATCTCACTCTGAATCTTCCTTCCTGTTCCATTTTTAAGGACTCCTCTGATTACACAGGACACACACAGGTAAACCAGGGTAATCTTCCTTTCTGCTAACTGGCAACTTTAATTCTATCTACAGCCTTCCTTCTCCTTTGCCATGTAGCCTGTACAGGTCTGGTGATTAAGATGTGGACCTATGTGGCAGGGGCATGTGGGGTCATGATTTTGCCTACTACACCAGCCAAACTACGTGTCAAAATTCATCATCCTAGTGTAAAGGCATCAGAACAAGACATTCACTTGTAGCTAAGAGGCCCTAATCATTTCTTGATCTTGCCTGAGAGTGTTGACCTTCAGAGATTGATTACACATGTGCTTGGCATGTAACCTCCTAAAACTTATGAATACACTTCCCTAAAGTACCTCCCAAGGGAGGACGTGAGGGGAGGGAGGATGCTGTCCCCAGTGTAGGCAATATGTGGACACATTGTCTTCAGAGATTTTAAAACACGAATAAACCTGGCTAAAAGCCAGTCTGCTTTCTACTATCAACACAGGCTGGCAATTTTTTTTTAACTTTTTTATTTTATACTGGAGTATAGCCAATTAACAATGAATGCTGTGATCATATATCTTTTTTTCTGATGTCTTTTGCAATCTCTTGCCCATTTAATATTGGCTTTTATGTCTTATTATCCTTTGTAAGAGCTCTTTATAAAATCATCAGTACAAGTCATTTGCATGTTGTAAATGTTTTCTCAAAGTCTGCGTTTTGCCTCTTCATTTTCTTGAGAGCTTCTTTTGAATGGTTTTATCAGTTTGAAGAAGTGGTATCATTATTTTATTTCATACTTAGCTTAGTCCCCTCTACAAAAATCTTTCCCTCTCTAAATGTTTACTCCTAGAAGTTTTTAGTTTCAGCTTTTACAATTAGATCTACAATATATTTTAAACTAAACATCGTTATAATGTAAGAATGGGTTCAATATTCTTCTTTTTATTTTTCCATTCAGATATATAGTTGTCTTGGAATCAATTGTTGAAAGACTCTCATTTTCATCTTGAATTACTTTGGTGGATCTTTTCAGAATCAACTGACAATGTATGTGTAGGTCAATTTTAAGTTACAAAATCAAGTAACATATTCTGGAACTTTGTTTTTATTTTTAAATAAATTGTTTTGGCTATTTGGAGTCCTCTGCATTTCCATATAAATTGTAGAATTCTCAGTTTTTGCAAAAGCAAAAGAAAACAATGTAAAATCACCCACTGGTATTTTTATTAGAATCCCTTAAATCTATAGATCAGTTTAGGGGCAGTGGACTTCTCTAGAATCTTGATTCTTCCAATCAATGACAGGTTATATCTGTTATGAAGTCTTTTCTCATTTATTTCACTAGTTTTGGTAAACTTCAGAGTAGACATCTTGAAAATAGCTTATTCACTCTCTTTCTTAGTTGTTTTCAATTTTTTCTTTACTTTAAAAAAATTGGCAGGGCTTCCCTGGTGGCGCAGTGGTTGAGAGTCCGCCTGCCGATGCAGGGGACACGGGTTTGTGCCCCGGTCCGGGAAGATCCCACATGCCGTGGAGCAGCTGGGCCCGTGAGCCATGGCCGCTAAGCCTGCGCGTCTGGAGCCTGTGCTCCGCAACGGGAGAGGCCCGCGTACCACAAAAAAAA
>NW_020172492.1:4751523-4811162 GCF_003031525.2 Neophocaena asiaeorientalis asiaeorientalis
AAAAAAAAAAAAAAAAAAATGGCAAAATATTTATAACATAAAATTTACCACTTTAACCATCTTTAAGTGTACAATCTAGTAACACAAAGTACATTTGCATTGTTGTTCAACCATCACCATTATCCATTTCTAGAACATTTTCATCATCCCAAGCTGAAATTCTGTATCCATTAACAATAATTCCCTATTTCATCCTCTCCTTACCCTCCGGGAATCACTATTCTCGTTTCCATCTGTATGTCTCTTCTATTCTAGGTAACTCATGTACGTGGAATCATATAGTTTTTCAATACTTGTCCTTCTTTGTCTTGATTATTTCACTTAGCATAGTGCCTTCAAGGTTCAGCCATATTGCAGCATATATCAGAATTTCCTTTTATTTAAAGCCGAATAATATCCCATTGCATGTATATTCCACCTTTATTCATTTGTCAGTGAGCATGTGGGTTGCTTCCACCTTTTGGCTGTTGCCAATAATGTTATGAACATTGGTGTAAATATATGTAATCTGTCCCTGTTTTCAGTTCTTTTGTGTATTAACCTAGAAGTGGAATAGTGGTTTCATATCATAATTCAATGTGTAATATTTTGTGGAACTGCCATATTATTTTCCACAGCAGCTGCACCATTGTACATCCCCACCATCAATGCACATAGATTCCAATTTCTTTACATTCTTGTCAAAACTTTTTATTACTTATTTATTTATTTGATAATATCCAGCCTAATGGGTGTGAAGTGGTGTCTTATTGTGGTTGTGATTTGCATCATCTTTTATTTGCTTATTGGCCATTTGTGTATCCTATTTGGAGAAATGTCTATTCATATCCTTTGCTCATTTTTTAATCAAGATGTTTGTCTTTTTTTTTGTTAAGTTTTATGAATTCTTTTAAAAGAAGCTAATCCTATCAGATATATAATTTGCAAATATTATCTCTCATTCTGTGGATTGCCCCTTCACTCTTTTGATATTGTGCTCAATGTTTTTAAAATTCTATTGTAAATGGCAGTTTTAAAATTTCATTTTCAAAATGTTTTTGATTACAGTCTTACGCTGCCTTTTGTCCACTGCCTAAAAACAGTTGCCTTACATGTGTTGTTCAGATTTATCAATTTTTTAGAGTAGAAGGACCCATCCTATATCTTTATTCCTTATGACCAGAGCTGAAAGTTTAGAGATATGACATGGTCTTTAAATTAAAATAGCATCCTTTCTGTCCTATTCTACAATATATCTGAATTTAGAATGAGGGCCAAAATATCCATTTCGATCTACACACTTTACTCTCAACACTAACATATGTAAGGCGAAGAAAGCACCGTGCTTCTCCCACGGGTTTATGGTGACTTAATTGTTTAAGGGAAGCTTCACTGCCATTCACATTTCAAATTTTATATTTGTTTGAAGGCCTGGAAGCAGGAGCAGATGGCCTTGAAGATAATGAACTTCAAGTTTCAGAGCGCCTCCCTTGAATAGATTCCTATGATTGCTCGGAGTTACTGTTAGTTGTAGACTATTCTAGGAGAGGAAATGAAGACAGATTGCAAGCAAGAAGCATTTCTGTGTAAGCAGTTCTGGTAAATTGCCTAAAGCAATTTCACAAGAAATGGACATTGAGCTCCAATGTTCCAGTAATTAATTATGACCTCTTTTCTTATTCTAAATAAATATTTACTATCATACCTAACTTTGTATTTATAATTTTGTATTCTTTTTCTTAAAGCAGACTCCTTATCTTTTATAAGTTTCAATCTCTTTAAAATCATGATCTGTCTTTGCTACTGGAGCAATACTCAATTGTGAAAATTGATTAAATGAGAAATATGCCATTCTTTTTGAATGTAGGAGAAGAATAATTTAGATAAGGAAGGTAAGATGGAAGATTTGACATGATGCCTCAACAGAACACTTTCTTCTAGGCAGGACACATTTAGTATGTATAAAATTTGAGTATATAAAAATTAGTTCCTTTTGAACAGCCTTATTTATTTACCCTTGCAAAATTTTCAGGTATCTAGAATGTGCGTATGCCCCAGTTTGAGGATTGCAATCCTGGGCAACTTTGTTGGTCGTTAACAGTCCTTTCAATGCGATTATTTGAATGGTTTAATCATTTAATGCTACTGTGTTATACCTGTGTACAATCTAGATATTGCTTTTCATTTTGTCATATAGAATCCAATTTGTGTTCATAAATTCTGAATAATTTTTCACTGCCTTAAATATTTTGTTCTCCTGTTTTTTGGCAGATACCTGTTCTGTCTTTATAACTATTTATTGGGTTGGCCAAAAAAGTTCGTTTGGGCTTTTATGTAAGATGTTACAGAAAAACCTGAGTGGATATTTTGGCCAACTCAATATATTTCCTTTATTTCTCAATGAAAAATAGCATGGTGTAAACAGCAAATCACTCAGCATAAAGTGAAGCTAGCCCGGGTCTGTTACTGGCATCTATCCATTACTGTGTGACATTAGAACAGAAAAAATTCCTGAGTCTCTATGTTTTCACTAGAAGTTATCAGTATTACTTTGAGATAGCCATCATTAACTTATACTCTATGCTGAACACTCTATGGGGGTAGAGATACTACTTTCAACTAAGAAAGAAGCTATCTTTTCTCTCTTTTTTTGGTTTCTTTTACAGTTTTATACGTGCATATAACTTAAAGATATAAATAATACTTCAAAGTTTATGCAGTTGCTTGCCCCACCCCTTCCCAGTTTCAAATCTTATTCTAGAGACACAATCACTTTTAACTCTCTTGTGTTTGTGTAAACTACCAGCTCTGTAATATTGAGCTTTAGATGTTTCTAACCCATTACTCTGGCACAAATTAGCTTGTTTCTTATACTTTTCCCCCATCGCATACACATTGGTTTTAGCTACTCTGCTAAATCAATTACAATTAATTTACTTGAATTTCTTCCAAAAGCTTTTACTAGCATCCATTTGTAGTTGTCCACTTTTCTTTCATTTTAATTCTGTATTTTTGTATCTTTTCCCATTCTTTTTACTAGCATTTCATTTGAGTTTCAGTAGAGAATTGATATAGTATTTATGTTTACCACAAAATTTTTAAACAAGGACTTCTCAATTACATGCAGTCACTCAGTCCATTCTATTGTACTCCCACATAAAAGCATTAAGTGCAGAAACTGACATTAAAAGATGTTTGATAAATGTAAGTCTCCTTTTCTCCTTCCTTCCTGACTAGAGATGTAAGTACTCTATTAGGTTCGATGAAGCTTCTAGTAATGGGGATTGCTTTCATGGATGGGCTCCTTTCCTGACATGCACAACTTAATGAGTTAACATAAAACACAAACCATTTTCTCTGGAATTTAGGTGATTATAGGAAAGACATACACAGCTGATTTGTACTTTGCTTGCTTTAGATCACCTATAATAAAGCCTTTGTGTCAGTTCACATAAATAATTTCTAATATAGTATCTCATTTTTGGACTGAAACCATAATATCCTGTAAATTTTCTAACGAAATTGTTTCTGTGCATGACATATATGTATAACATTTTTATAATAAGATGATAACATGTCAAGGAGAGCCTAACATATTGATGTTTGAAATTTTCTGGAAAGCCTCATAAATATTGTGGCTCAAACGTATACTTAAAAGCTCACAAAGCTTTCACAAATGTAAATTCCAGTACTGTATGCTTATTTTTTCCTCAATAACAAGGAATGCATTTTTATACATGTATAATACATAAAAAAATTAAGATTTCATCCCCAAATTTTCACAGAGACATGAATTGCTATACATTTTGTTTCTCCATTTGTTCAAAAGAGCAGCCCAACTTAAATTATGAATTACAGTATTTCAGAAATAATAAAACTAATGTGATCTATCAAGCAGCACTCTTTGAGGAATTATTTAGATTCTACATGATACTCTTAGCTGAAACTTTAGCTATGCTTACATCTTTCCTTGTAATCCAATTTCTATCAATTGAATATAGAAACTAGAAAGAAGGTTAAGATATGAAAATCTTATGAGGTAAGAGGAATAAACTTTATACAATGATGTCCTGCAAGGAATGATACAGTATAGGGCTATTACCAGTTTTTTGTGGTTTCAAGTTATTTACTATGTTGTGCATTTTAGTTTTGATTCAGGCATAGATTTTAGGCCATGGGTTTTAACAGCGGTTCATGATTCAAAGGATTTCAGGAGATGGGTAAATCCACTGACCTTTTATGTAAAAAAGTATAATGCATATTAGAGTTTCTATGTGTTTTAAGATTCTCAACAAACTCTAAATTTTTAAGAATTACTGCAAGCAATACACTTAAAATGATCACTTGATGCTTCTATATTGTTGACCAATATTATTAATAGTAGTTGCTGATAGACATTATCCTACTTCCTATTAAAAAAACTAACTATTTTTGGAAATCAAAAGTTAAGCATTTTTGCCTTTTGTGAAATTCTTACCTATTTGAACTTTGCATATGAGTTTATGTCTATAACATCTAGATTTTAAAGGTTAAAAACAAGTATAGAAACAAAAACAAGTAATATAGCAGAGTTTGAGAGGGATTTTTCACATTGTCACAAAATACAGCTAAAGTTCTCAAAGAAGAAAATGAGATGAATAGTATCATCTGAAAATAAATACCAGTAGGCCATTATAACTTTCCGAGGCTTTACCGGAAGTAGCAGACGTTTTCCAGTTACCATTACCCTATATTTCCAGTTTATATTTTAAAAAAAGAAAAAAGACAAAAGAAAAGCTTAGGAAATAGAAGGTGTATTTATTTGACTTCTTCAATTTTTCATCTTTCCCATAGCCTTTTTTTCTCTCCTTCAGGGACTTTGATGGCATAAGTATTAGACCTTTTGTTATTCTTTCATAGATAGGTCCCTGTCACTCTATTTCTTTAAATACTTTTTTTCTATTTTATCAACATTCAATAATTTATATTGAGCCATCTTCACATTCATTCACTCTTTTACTTATCATCTCCATTCTGTTACTGAGCTCATCAAGTAATTTCTAAGTTTGGTATTTTCAGTTCTAAAATTGCAATTTGATTCCTTTTATAAGTTCTATTTCTCTCCTCAGGGCTTCTAGCTTTCCTTTCATTTCATCAGCAATGCACAGAGTGGATTTCTGACTAACCTCTTCACATTTTCACATGTGGAAATGTGGTGTCTTCTATCCTCTTCCCACTAAACACATCCAGAGACACATAAACACCTAATCACTTTAACTTACATATACAAATAGCAATATAAATGTATGCTTTCCTATTTTCCCCTAAGTATTTTTAGAACATATATTTTAATTCCTTTTCTTTTCCTCTTTTCTTTTAATTTATGTTAACTTAATTTCACTTGAAAAACGTCAAAACACATCCAAATATTTTTATATGCTGTAACCCTGCCTGAAAAATATTTGATATTTAGAGCTTATACAACCTGCAGTGGATTGAAAATTAGTAGTTAACTTAGTCAAAGTTATTGTGAGAATAAACGTGAGAACCATTGTAGCAGATAAGCATGTTGCTTCACTATTTATTCTATTACACTTTGACTTTTATACGAGTTCGGCAGATTTACATTTAACCAACTTTAATGCTAAGGTATCTTAATGTAAGAAGCAAACGCAGAGCACTAGAGCACACGTACACAAATCTGAAATGGAAGATACTTAGATTTATTAAAATTCACTCTCTTTTTTCTATTCTTAAAGGAGTAAACTGATAAAAGACTCAGCTGCCCAATATTCTTGAGCAGTTAAAGAGTATTGAGTGGTTATGTTGTCATCTGCCAGAGAAATTTAGAATGTCTTAAAAGCACAAATGTGAAAGATCACAGGACTTGTGTGGAAAGGAAAATCTATGCCTCCACTTTTAAAACAGTTTTTATTTGCCAATCAAATAGCGTATATAAAAAAGAGTAAACTAATGTTATGCAAGCCACAAATGATATTTATAGTTTTATTTGTTTTCATTTATAGGTAACATGAAAGTGTGATATTTACACTGTAACAAAATACCTAGAACAATTTTTTAAATGTAAAATTAAAAAGCTATGAGCTAAATCTATATAGAAAATTCGTATATGATCATGTTCAGTATCCTCACATGTTTCTGAAAGTCACATTTTTGTTTTCCATTCCAGAACATATAGATATAGAGGCTGCTCTATAACTTGGCATCTTTTAAGATAGAGACCATGTGACTGTCTGTGTCCCTGAAGTTTCATAAATTGATTATTTTATAAAGAGATATGGAAACAGTGGACCTGAGTAAAATGAGAAACAGAAATGTTAATTTATTCACTTTCAGGGGAAATAATCTTTGTTTCTCCTCTAATTCTAATTCTTACCCATCTAATCTCCTGAGACAAGCAGCTGCCAGGTTTGGGCTTCAATAAGCAGGTTCTTTCCCAGTTTCCAAGAGAAATAGGAAGATAGAGTTGGTTCTTTTAACTTTTTTTTGTTTGCTTAATTATTTTGTTTTTATTGGGGTATAGTTGATTCACAATGTTATGTTAGTTTCAGGTGTACAGCAAAGTGAATCAGTTATATATATATACATACATACACTCTTTTTTAAAATTCTTTTCCCATATAGGCCATTACAGAGTATTGAGTAGAGTTCCCTGTGCTATACAGCAGGTTCTTATTAGTTATCTATTTTATGTATAGTAGTGTATATGTCAATCCCAATCTCCCAATTTATCCCTCTCCCCCATCCCCTGGTAAGCGTAGGTTTGTTTTCTACATCTGTGACTCTTCTGTCTTGTAAATAAATTCATTTGTACCCTTTTATTAGGTTCCACATATAAGCACTATCATATGGTATTTGTCTTTCTCTGTCTGACTTACTTCACTCAGTATGACAATCTCTAGGTCCATCCATGTTGCAAATGGCATTATTTTGTTCTTTTTATGGCTGAGTAATAGTCCATTGTATATATGTACCACATCTTCTTTATCTATTCCCCTGTTGATGGACGTTTAGGTTGCTTTCATGTCCTGGCTATTGTAACTAGTGTTGCAATGACCGTTGGGGTGCATGTATCTTTTCAAATTATGGTTTTCTTTGGGTATATGTCTAGGAGTGGGATTGTTGGGTCATATGGCAGTTCTATTTTTAGTTTTTTAAGGAACCTCCGTAATGTTCTCCATAGTGGCTGTTCCAGTTTACACTCCCACCAACAGTGTAGGAGGGTCCCCTTTTCTCCACACCCGCTCCAGCATTTATTGTTTGTAGATATATTGATGATGGCCATTCTGACCGGAGTGAGGTGGTACATCATTGTAGTTTTGATTTGCATTTCTCTACTACTTAGCAATGTTGAGCATCTTTTCATGTCTTCTTTGAAGAAATGACTATTTAGATCTTTAGAGTTTGTTCTGAGTGTTGCCTGCCCTTAATGAGTAGGAAACACCAGACAAATGAGTAGGAAACACCAGACAAACACTCATGCAGCCTGGAGATATCTTGGTGCCTATGAGACACAAAGACCACTTAAGGAGGGAAGTACACCTTGGCCATGTAAGAAAAGCTGTTTCCCTAACATCCTTGGAGAGGACAAGTAGAAAGGAGGTGTCTGATGCCCCTCCACTCTTTCTTTTAAATTAAGTAATTAGTTAGTTTATTTCTTATTGAAGTAATTTTGATTTACAACATGGCAATCTCTGCTGTAAAGCAAAGTGACTCAGTTTTACACATATAGACATTCTTTTTTTTTTAATATTCTTTTTCATTATGGTTTATCCCAGGAGATTAGATATAGTTCCCTGTGCTATACAGTAGGACCTTGTTGTTTATCCATTCTATATATAATAGTTTGTATTCTACCAACCCCAAATTCCCACAAGTCTGTTTCTGTTTTGTAAATAAGTTTATTTCTGTCATATTTTAGATTCCACATATAAGTGATATAGTAACTCGTCTTTCTTTTTCTGACTTACTTCACTTAGTATGATAATCTCTGGGTCCATCCATGTTGCTGCAAATGGCATTATTTCATTCTTTTTTATGGCTGAGTAGTATTCCATTGTATATATGCACCATATCTTCTTTATCCATTCATCTGTTGATAGCCATTTATGTTGTTTCCATGTCTTGGCTCTTGTGAATAATGCTGCTATGAACATACGGGTGCATGAATCTTTTCAAATTATAGTTTTGTCTGGATATATACCCAGGAGTGAAATTGCTGGATCATATGGCAACTCTATTTTAAGTTTATTTAGGGACCTCCATACTGTTTTCCATAGTGGCTGCACCGACAGTGCAGGAGGGTTCCATTTTACCCACACCCTCTCCAACGTTTGTTATTTGTAGAGTTTTTAATGATCACCATTCTTATTGGTGTGAGGTGATACCTCCATGTAGTTTTGATTTGCATTTCTCTAATAATTAGTGATGTTGAGCATCTTTTCATATGCCTATTGGCCATCTGTATGTCTTCTTTGGAGTAATGTCTATTTATGTCTTCTGCCCATTTTTTAATTGGGTTATTTGTATTCTCTGTTACTGAGTTGTATGAGCTGTTTGATCATTTATGAAATCAAGCTCTTGTTGGTCACTTTGTTTGAAAATGTTTTCTCTCAATCCTTAGGTTGTCTTTTCTTTTTGTTTATGGTTTCCTTTGCTGTGAAAAATCTTTTAAGTTTAATTAAATCCCATTTGTTTATTTTTGTTTTTATTTCTTTTGAGTTTGGAGACTAACCTAAGAAAACATTGGTACGATTTATGTCAGAGAACGTTCTGCCTGTGCTCTCTTCTCGGAGTTTTATGGTGTCATGTCTTATTTTTAAGTCTTTAAGCCATTTTGAGTTTATTTTGTGCATGGTGTGAGAGAGTGTTCTAACTTCATTGATTTACATGACACTGTCCAGCTTTCCCAGCACCACTTGCTGAGGAGACTTTTTCCCATTTTATATTCTTGCATCCTTTGTCAAAGATCAATTGACCATAAGTGTGTGGATTTATTTCTGGGCTCTCTATTCTGTTCCATTGATCCATATGTCTATTTTTGTACCAATACCACACTGTTTTGATTACTGTAGCTTAGTATTATTGTTCAAAGTCTGTGAGAGTTACACCTTCTGCTTTGTTTTTGTTCCTCAGGATTGTTTTGGCAATTCTGGGTCTTTTATGGTTCCAGATAAATTTTATGATTATTTGTTCTGGTTCTGTGAAAAATGTCATGGGTATTTTGATAGGGATCGCATTAAATCTGTAGACTGCTTTGGGTAGTATGGCCATTTTAACAAAATTCTTCCAATCCAAGAGCATGGGATATCTTTCCATTTCTTTGAATTCTATTTAACTTCCTTTATTAATGTTTTATGGTTCTTAGCATATAAGTCTTTCATCTCCTTGGTCAGGTTTATTCTTAAGTTGGTTTTATTTTTTGGTGCAATTTTAAAAGATTTTTTCTTTTGTTTTTTCTTTTTTTTTTTACATTCCCTTTCTTATATTTCGTTGTTAGCATAAAGAAATGCAAATAGGGCTTCCCTGGTGGTGCAGTGGTTGAGAGTCTGCCTGCCGATGCAGGGGACATGGGTTTGTGCCCCGGTCCGGGAAAGATCCCACATGCCATGGAGCGGCTAGGCCTGTGAGCCATGGCCGCTAAGCCTGAGCGTCCGGAGCCTGTGCTCAAAAGAAATGCAACTGATTTCTGAATGTTAATCTTCTGTCCTGCTACTTTGCTGAATTCATTTATTAGATCTAGTAGTTTTTGTGTGCAGTTCTTAGGGTTTTCTATATCGTATCACACCATCTCCCAGACAAAGATACCACTGAAAAAGAAAATTACAGGCCAATATCTTCGATGAATATAGCTGCAAAAATTCTCAACAAAATATTAGCGAACTGAATCCAACAACATATAAAAAAGATCATATGACCAAGTGAGATTCATCCCAAGCTCACAAGAAGGGTTCAACTATGCAAATCAATTAATGTGATACACCACATCAACAAAAGAAAAGTCAGAAGCCACATGATCATCTCTATAGACACAAAAAGACATTTGACAAAATTCAAAATTCATTCATGGTAAAAACTCTTACCAGAGTGAGTATAGAGCAAACATATCTTAAGATAATAAAAGCCATTTATGACAAACTCACAGCCAATATAATATTCAACAGTGAAAAGCTGAAAGCCTTCCTGCTAAAATCTGGAACATGACAAGAATGCCCACTCTTACCTCTTCTATTCAACATAGTATTGGAAGTCCTAGCCACAGCATTCAGACAAGGAAAAGAAATAAAATGTATCCAAATTGGAAGAGAAGAGGTAAAATTGTCACTGTTTGCCCCTCCACTCTTGAGGCTGAGAAAATTTTAGGAAACATAGAACCAGAGAAGCTTCCTCCTTGAGCTTTAAGATCGAACTAGCAATCTGATGATGAATAAATCCCTAGTCTAGAGAAGTAATGAACAGCATATCTAAGGGGGCCCAATAGTCAGAGATGTGACTATTAGATACAATTCTAAGGGTTACACTTATGAAACATATCTGTGAATATATGTATATGTGCATGTGTCTTTGTGTATGTTTTTACATATATACATATTTGTGTGTGTGTAGAGCACTTACTGAATTTCAAATACAAGATGAGCTCACTATTCAAAAAGTAACACAGTTTTTTTAAAGCATTTATTAAATTGACTGAAGGAGAGAAAAGTCAGTGCTGTGTTCAGTTGATGTCTTGAAAAACACTCTTTGTAAGAAATATCTAAAAGCAAAAAGATGAAAGTAAATACCTCTTTAAGAAAATCAAAAGAGACCTGAGAATTTGTGCAGGAAATCTGACATGAAAATTGGAGGAATCTCAAAAGGAAAAAATAGAAGAGATGGTGACAGGACCACTGTATTGTACAGCAGCAGGGGTCACAGTCTGTGAGGCTGTGTTTGGGGATTCTGAATGGAGAGGAGGCAGCAGTAAAGATGCAGCACATTTTTTTTTTAATGTAAAGAACAACCTGATTTTTAAGGCTTAATCTCCTGCTCATTAAATGCTTTGAGGATTGACTATAAAGCACACATACATAGATATATCCTAGTTAAGATGACTGAATGCCTAGGACAATATTTTTAATATGGAACTTCAGACAAAAAGAAAATGTAACTTACAAAGATATAAGATTCACACTGCTATAGAACTTCTCATCTCCTAGAAATTTGTGGTAGAAGAACAAGACTATTAAAAGAAGAGACCAGACCACATAATGCTATACACCCAGATAGAGTAAAAGGAAGGCATTTGTGGAGAGGCAGAAATTCACAGAATATTTGACCCATGCACCCATCTGAGAATGCACTTGAAAAAAGCATTGGATGAGAGGCCATCAGATGAATAAGAGGGAAGGCAGTAGTAAGTGATATGCAACCTTGCTAAATATCTCTATCTGTATTGTATCTGAAAGAAAAAATGATGTAAGAGGAATTTGTAATGCAATACAAATAAGAGTCCATGAATTATAAGACACTTTTAATAATATCCAGAAAGTAAAATACTCTTCTTGGGTACCTCTTTCTCTAGATATCCTAGAATATCTAAACCTCTTTTTTTTTTTTAATACTTATTTATTTACTTATTTGGCTGCAGTGGATCTTAGTTGCTGCATGTGGGATCTTACCTGTAGCATATGGCATGTGGGATCCAGCTCCCCGACCAGGGATCGAACCCGGGCTCCCTGCCTTGGGAGCATGGAGTCCCAGCGACTGGAACACCAGGGAAGTCCCTGAACCTCTTTTAAAACACACAAACCCAGAGATTCTTCAGGATACCTAAGCACAAAATTCTTATCACATGGGCAACAAATATGTTTACGTTCTCACCATCTACAAATTGCTTTACCTAATTTTTCTACTTCCTGTAAAAGTTTATCCTCTCATCACGAATACTGCTAGTCCCACATTTGCATTCACAACGCAAATGCTAGGTATTTGTCATCAGCTGTAAAGTCTACGAATTGGCTTTGCAATATTTTATAGTGTCCATGGACCCAAAAGAAATCTGTGTCTATTGCTAGAAAATCAGATGTTCCTTTTGTGTTTGTGTGTGTGTGTGTGTTTTAAAGTTGAAAGTAACTTGACAGTTTTGAATATACTGAAATGGACAAAGTTCAGGGGTAGCCAACTGTATTTTAAATAACTCCATAAACCTTTTTTGGTGAATATTTTTTCTCTTATTTCGTGTATGATAGTTGTTTCAATTCCCTGTCCTTTGTGCTATACTGATGCTGAAAAATGCTTTTAAGTAGAAAACATGATCAAAACTCATCAGTCTGTTATGTATCAATGAATCAAAGCTCGTGGTAAAGTTTCAGGATATAAATTAGAAGCAAAAATTGCACTGAATTGCTTTCAGCAGGAACATTCCAAAATAATGTAGATTCCTGCTAAAATATATCATTCTATAAAATGAAAACTGTTTGCGTGGACAATTGCCTCACAGTGGGGAATTTGGGGAATGAATATTTCCAGTAATTGTTTTATATACAGGAAAGTGTGTTTCCTAAGATAACTTAAGCAAAACCAAGATCACGTAAAGTTATGCTATGAAAAGGATTAGAGCTTATACAGTATCGCTTAATGGAGTTCACAAGTATGTAGTGAATCAGAATCCTTAATTTTTGGTGGATTTTTATTCAACACTTAAAATTATTAGACAATATCTTTGGAAATTTTTAGCTATAACTAAGTACAAAAATAGTATAAACTATAAATCTGGGTTTTCAAATGATATATATTTTGGCAGACTCTACCTTATACTAAGAGTAAACTTAGTTATCTCCTTAAGTCAGAGCAGTTTTAATATTCATAGAAAGAACATTTGAGTGATTGGTGCTTTCTAAAATTTTCATAGACTTGCTTAAAAATTGTCTCATTAACTTTCAATATCAAAAAAATAAGTGTGGAATCATGTTTTTATGCAAATACACAGAAATATTATACAGTTATCTGAGAAAGCATTCAAACTATCAGAGAATACCCTTAACAGTTTTTTCAACCAGAATGAAGATGTGTTGTAACACTAACTCAGGAAGTGAACTAAGCAATGGGATAGTTCCTGACAAGAAGACTTAAGTGTAAAACTCCCAACAATAATGAATCCTAGTGTGAAATGACGTAGTTGGTACCAGGCTGTTAGAACTAAGCTTGTGGGCCAAATGAGACACATGAATGTGTTTTATATGATCTGAACAGTGTGAAACCATGCTGTTAAATATTGAATATGAAGTGGGAGATTTCACATCAAAATCATTTTTTGTAGCCTCTTTTAAAAAACAGAAACTTAAAAAAAATAAAAACCAGAAACTTTTAACACTAGCCTTCAACTTAATAGGTCATAAATCAGTTGAAATTCCAGAAGTGAAATCTTACTTCTGACACTACTTTTTATGGAGCTACGGTCACAGTTCAGGTGAATAATTTCACCTTCTAAACTTGCAATTATTTATTATGTTTATTATTGTCGGTCTTTCCCTGTGGAATGTGAGAACTATGGGGTAAAGACCTTTGTTTTGTTTATTGCTATATCCCAAGAACCTATGAGAGGGTCTGGCACCTAGGAAGGACTTAATAAGTGTTTGATAAATAGAAAATTAATTGGATAATTCATTAACAAATACTTGAATAATCAAACAAGCTTGGTCTTCACTTGTTTATCATTGCTGCCTTGACATTTAATTTCCCTGCTTAAACCTTATTGACCATTTTGTGAAACAGAAGTTGGGGCATACAATGGGAGAGAAAGTGACAAGCAATGAACAAATATATATAATAGTGAGGCAAAGAAAAATTTAGGTGGTCAATAAAGATAGAGAAGTATTTAATAACTAAGGTACTCAACTTTATAAACAATGAGGAGAGGACTTATAATTATCTCACTTCTATGTTTTTAAGATGGCAGCACTAAAAAGTATGATTTGTCAATTGGTATTAAACATTTATTCATAAGTAGTGAGAATGACAACTACGAAATACAGAGTACCTGATTTTTATACAGTAGGAGTGAAACATGATCATTTTAGATGTTTATACATAATCAGAATTATTTGAAAAATTATACTTCTGCCCTTTTGAGTTTTTAAAAACATGAAATTTTCATAATGATTCATTTCCTGTTCTTTAAAAGACCAGCAGTGAGTGAAGGCATACATGCCATGGACAACACGTTTGTGTCCCCCCCCCCCAACATTCACATGTTAAAATCTTAACCTTAGGAGATGGGGCCTTTGGGAAGTGATTAGGTCACAAGGGGCTCCACTTTCATGATGGAGATTAGTGCCCTCATGAATGGTGCCGCAGAGAGCTCCATAGCCTCTTCTGCCCTGTGAGGATACAAGGGGAAGTCTGCAACCCAGAGGAAGCTGGGCCCCTGGTCTCAGACTTCCAGGCTCCAGAACTGTGAGAAATAAACTTCTATTGCTTATAGGATACGCTACAAAGGATTAGTCAGTGATATTTTGTTGTAGCAGCCTGAAAGGATTGAGACAATAGACACTAAAAATTATTGCATAATCATCTTTTGGATTTTCTTAACTTTAGAGAGGGACGCTAAACCCAGCATGTGTTGTTATTTTGAAGGCAAAATGGCACAGTTTGTGAAAATTCAGTGGAAGAAACTGGCAAACTTGTGTTCAAATATTTGATTTCTGCATCTTATGTAGTAATAGGACATTTGGTTTTTAACTCTTTAACCAGTGTTTAATCTATAAAGGTGAAGCAGCTAAATGAAGCAGGAGTTGAACAAGTAGAAATCAGAGAAAAGCCTCAATAGACATTTTTTGACTTGCTGATTAATATTAAGCACCCCTAGAAAATGAGAAAAGTTAGAAAGCACAAAATAAAAATTGCTCTTTCAGTAAGAATATTCAGAATAAATTGTTCAAGAATGTCTGTACACCATTAAGAAAGTGAAAGGCTCGTTGTTTCCTCAAATATTTCAAAATTTAATAAACTCTAAATAATGTGATTATTTGAATAATAAGAACTTAAAAATTAAAAATAAGAACTTGAGAATTAAAACTTACTTGTATTCATTAATTTTCTCCATCAGTTTATTTAACTCCATACTATTTATTTTTAATGAGCTATGCAATGGTTCACTTCATATATGAATTCATCATTAGCCTCTGATAATGGTATTTTCATCAAAAGATTAGTTTTTAGAAAATCAAATTATGACATTTAATACACATTAAAGCAACAACAACAAACTCAAAGCAAATGTGATTAGATATGACTTTGGAGCCATTATGTACAAAGCAATACTGATTATACTTTATGTTAAGACCCTTTTTTCCTAAAATAGTTTACCTTACATTTAAAAAATAAATTAAGTGCGAATTAGTAACTAATTTTTTCCTTAGGAGGTTAGAGTAGTATACTTATTGAAAGACACTGTGAGAGAGAAGTTATTTTGTCAGGTTGGTTCCTAATGACCTTGTCAATGCCACATTCAGCTAATCTGTGTAACAAACAATATTCTTCGTGCATAATAGTATATTGTCCTATTTATCATTGTATTAATCAGGTTCCAAGAGAGTTCCCTTTCCACTATCATATTTCAGTCTTCCTTCAGATGCGCCCTTCACTATAGCCATGCCATACAATATCACATAAGGGATGTCATCCCAGGATCGTATCATGGTATTTGGTGTTTATGCTTTTGTTCATAGTCTCCTGGCCTGGATTGCCACCTCGCACCTTCTTAATGAAGGTTAGCCATTCTTGTCTTTCAAGGATGATCAAACATCTTTTTTCTTGGAAGGACAATGTAAATATTTATTCAAATTTTTCTAACCCTTGTCTACTGTATTTTCCACAACAATCTTTGTGTTTAGTAATTTTTATACTACTTTATCGTTGTTGAGTTAGTTTTCTTTGACTCATTACTTTCTCCCATCTCATTCTGACATGGGCACACGTGCCTAAGACCAGACCATAACTGGCTTTATATATAACAGTAGAAATAGGCACCTCAAATGAGATAGACGATGGATAAAAATTTTCCTGAATAAATGAAAAAAAAATAGCTTCTATTTAATATACTTGGGATTTAGAAATCTTTACAGAGTAATGCACCACTGATTCTTTCTCCACGGTATTTGATATTTAAAAATTACAAAATAAGACATGTTTCTTATTACAAGGAAGGACAATATAAGGGTGCATAAAGAACAACTGGTGAGTTTTTTTTTTTTATATCCAGTCTTTGTCAAGCAGGTACCACTATACATCTCACATTCTAAAAATGCTTTTTAGGCATTTTGCTTGATTTTGGTAGTTTAAATGTATATTTATACATATTTTTTATATTTGTACATAGTATGAAGTAGTGGTGTACTTTTATTATCTTTCAGATAGATGCTTTTACTTAGTAAATCACACTACACATTGAAAGGCTACTTATTTATACAGTAATTTTATGTTTTCTTTAATTAAGCGATTTTCATTTTTTTTCTGATATTCCACTGACTTTTTGTTAATTATTTGAAAATTCTAGGAGCATAAAAAAAGTTCTCACATGCTTAGAAGAGTTCTGATTATTCTAGAGCCATTGTAACAAATAGCAACAAGAACCAGCCTCAATATCTCAGCAACAACTTACCCAGTGAACATTTTTTCTATGCAACAATCAGCATTGTTCTCACATCTCCTCCCCCTGTTCCCACTTCATTATAAAAATTAGCATATCAGGGATGGACACACTCTATCAGACACACTTGGGAGTGAAAATCATTCAACAATACAGATTTAAAATTTCCATAATTAAAATATATTAGCAAACTTTTTTTTATTACTTTGTCTAACATTTATGGAATTACAGTTTGAGAATGTTTCCTAAAAAATCTTTACTTTTAAAACACTTATTTAGATTTTCCTTTTAGCCAGAACATGATTATATGATAATAAGGGGAAAATTCTATTCCCAATTTTAGGAATATGTGTCTATGTATCTCTTAAATGGAATTTGTCAGTAAGATTTGAAAATATTTATACACTCCTTTTTTCTCCTATAGACATCTGATTCTTTTAAAATAAATGCATCAAAGGTTTTCACTATCAGATTTTTTATCATGTGACCAGAATTATTTTTAACAAGAGATTTAATTTACTCTTCATTTAATATAAATGTGGATAATGGTTCCTATTTTTTTTTTTAATGTTACCTGTGTTTACTATTCATTTCACTTTCTGGTTTATCTAAGATTTACCTAATATTTTTCTGATTTTATTAGGATGCTATTTTTTCATATTTCTCCTTGATTAATCTGGGAGTTCAACTTCATTTTCCTCTGTTTTTTATATTAATTTCCCTTTTTGCTCCGTTCATAGTGAAGCATGAATCTCTCTATCAATGTGTGAAAGCCAGATGTTGTATTATCAACAGCCACTGCATTTTACCGCTCTCCTACTTCTATCCCAAATAAAATATTTTAGAACTTTTATTTCTCTCTTCAGTATAATCCTTCACTCTCTATATTTACTATTTTCTTAATTCAGAACAGTAGTTTCTGACAATTTAAATTGTTTTTATTAAAGTATATTCTTTCTGCATAAAGAATTGTATTTAGTACTTAAATTATATATCCCTAAGCACACTCTGTTTCCATTGTGAGTGTGTTCCCTTCTTTATCTTTCCTTATTGAGGTCTATATTCTGATTTTTTTATGGTTGAGTTGGATTTTTTGGTATTTTCTTTAAAATGCTTGTGCACTTATATATTTTCTCAGTACATTTATTTCACTCTGACAAGTAATTGATATTTTGCTTGAATGTAATATTTATCTCATATAGTATTAAACATTAATGAATATAATTTCATTTGTAAAGAACTTAGAACAGGACCTAGAACAAAAATGTGTTTATTTTGTTATTGCTGTTGTTGTTTTATTACTTTGAAAAACAATTTTATTACCTTTATCATTATTTTTAGGCTTCACTCCTTTGTAGAAACAGACGCATTTATATAAAAACTTCTATTATATAATATTATGTAAATCTAATTTTTAAGTGAGTGTATTTATATGTCTAAACTTATATACACATATTCTAAATATAAGTACATAAGCATACACTCACACGTGTATGTGCATATATAAATATATATATATATGCTACATACATACATTTGTATTTGCTTTACACACATGCGTAATGCTGGATGATAGGATTAGAGACTACTTTATTATTTTAATATTTTTGCTCTTCTATAATTCTTAACTGATTAGTAATGAGCCTTTACTGAATTCCTCAATGTATTGTTGTATACAATGTAGAACAATAATAGAGTAAACCCAAGTTTATTTTTAAATTATATAGCTGGGGACTGTAAGTCTCAAGAGGAATAATAACAAATTCCAATAAGGGAAGAAACACAAAAGTGCAATAAACTTTTACTTTTATAAATAAGGTTATAAATACCAACTTAACTTTAATACACTTGGACACATTTGTTTACTTGAGGGCAAAGAAAATTTTAGTATCCTTTGAATAAAATTACCGAATAGAAAGTTTTAAAGGGGAGTCTAAATAAAACTTTATTTCCTGCCCTCAACAATAAACAGGTATTATCATGAGAAATATAAGGCTGACAGCAGTTTTTCTTCTTGAAAGATAAATTACATTTGTTTATGTATTATGCTGAGAGCAGGTATCTAGTATAGAGGAATTTCTCAAATTTATTTTTAAGATTTCATACGTAGAAGATAATGGAAATGATCATAGTAATAGTTAAGAACAGAGATTCTGGATTTCTCAAGTGGACTACATTCAAATTCTAGTTCTATCAATTAATTGTGTTTGCACAATTAATCCATCTGTGCCTTAATAATCACTGTTCTACCTAATTGGGATATTGTACAGAACTGGTGGCAGAAGTTCTCTTTTTATTTAAGAATGATGGCGTCAACATCCTTAATGATGTCATATGCATATCATCACCCCTGGTATGATAGGAGTAGAAGGGCAGTGTACCTCTGCAGTATCCTTTCAAAAAAGTGATAACTTAAATCATGAGAAAATTCTTAGACAATCCTCGTTGGAGGACACTCTACCGGAAATCTGACAAAAATTCCTTAAGGCTGTCAATTTCATGAAAAACAAGAAAAGACTGAGCAACTATAACATAAATAAGACTCAAGCCCTCTCTCTTCAAAGTCCATGTTCTTTTTCACATTATGTTTTAAAGCGGTCTATTTGCACTCTGTTCTCCAGAACAGTGTTGAGGATTGGAGGCCCTACGTACCCTGTAACTGGATACAGGTGGGACCAAGGCAGAAAAGATTATTTAAATAAATCTAGAGAAAATGGTGAGACCTTAAGATAAATTTTTCTGGCTTACACATGCCATGTGACTTCCCTACTTTTACTCTGATAGAAAGTTAAAGATGTTACACTCTGAATTTATGGACAGTAGGAAGATCTGCGGGATGTGATGTTATAGTGATTATAGAGATATTAAGTGAAAAAATTTGCACATTAAACAGTGAAATTCCAGCCTCCTACTCCTGCTTGGCTTCCCCCAAAAAAACTGATTGAAAGGTTTGTATTTTTGAATCAGAAAATTGGAAAACTTCTCCTTGGAGTAACAGAAAAAAGAAAGAATATCATAGTCTCAGTGAATGACCACCTACCCTCTCCCCCACCAACAAAGGTGCCATTGCCAGTGATTCTCTGCAGTTTAACTCGCTAGTCAATAAGGCCCACCTGTGCAAATGAAATTTTGTTATACTTTGACATTTCTTCCACTTAAATGTCATGGACATCCAAGGAAAACCATTTATTTTTTCTCTGAAAAGTCAGAAAACAAGAATAAGCAAAAAGTACTTAGGAAAAAAAAACTGCAAAAAAAAAAAACCCTAAAAAAAACAACAAAGTGATTAGAAGAAACCTGTTATATAGATTTATAGAATGACTTCTGAATAAGAGAATATTGCATCCATTAAACAAGAAGAATATATTGTTTAGAAAGATAAAAAAGCAGAAAAAAAAATCACAAAGAATGCTTAGGGGAAAAGATATAGGAATGAAATTAAAATAACAATAGAAAGGTTGGAAGATGAAATTGAAAAAATCTCCTAGAGAGGAAAAATGCAAAAATGATGAAAATTAAGAGAAGAAAGGTAACCCAGTTAAGTACAATATATGGTAGAAACCACTACCTATGTCTCTGAAGAACAGAAACACAAAGTTTTAGCTGAGAACAAATTCCTTTTAGCTAGCTAGATGATGCAAGGAGAAATATGGTGTGACTTCCGAGACATCTCAAATGGGATTAATACATCATTGCACAAGAATTCCTCCTTTTTTCAAGGCTGGTGTCTAGTTATAATGACTGGAGTTCAAGGAGCAATATTGGGCCATGAAATATAAGAAAGATTTAGAAAACTGCAAAATAGCAAATTCCCAGTCCCTGAAAATAAGGAGTGGTATAGTAGTACTGAATTGACTCTCTCTGGACTTATGTTGGAAAGTAAAGAAGTTATATCATTTTTAAACCATTGTTATTTTCAGTGAAAATAATCAAATATTATACAAACGATTAATCTAGAAATTCCAATATCTGAATAATATAGGGAGATAAAATGGACAAAGTAGATGGGTAAAAAAAGACTGTATAGAAAGAAACTGGAATTAAGGGGAATAAGTTTCTAAATTGAAAATTTCCAACATAAGGAGTATATGTGTGTTTATAACAATAACACAGTTTTTTTTTCCATGAAAAATAATGGAAAAATAGGATGAATAGATTATCACTTAAGTCCCAGATAAAAGAAATTCAAGACCGAAAAATAACACCTGATAGTAACTTCACATTGAACTTTCAGCTGCAGCTTGGAAACCAAGAAGAAAATATCCTCAAAGTTCAACTGGTATTAATTTTCAAACTAGGCTTTGAAACCCATCCTTACAATCAATTAAGGACAAGAGAAAAGAATTTAAATGTCTACTTTTTAGACATACCCGAAATCATAAATAGTACTCCTAATGCAACAATTATCAGGATTAGTAGAGAGGGAAATCAAACATGAAGTCTAGGACATGGGATCCAGAAAACCAGGAATGCAATAAAGGGAAGGATTGCAAAAACTTCCAAGATGATTGAGGATAGATACGAATTGCAAGGAATCAGCAGGGTAACAGGCCTATAGAAAATACAGCCCAGAAATAGCTAAGACTCTTGGAAATTACTGATATGTGTGTGTGTATTTCTCACTGCTGTCAGAATTTTGGAAGGTAAATTCATTATAGATTTAAAAATTGAAACCAACAAAAGGAGTACAAGGAAAGAAACATAGTTGTAGCACTTACACCATGGTGGGGGAAGGTATACACCATATGTCGAAGGCGTGAAGCAGGATATACTGGGAAACTTTAGAAAGCAGAACATTAGTGTAATAAGTTATGGTTTCCAAAGCTCTGTTCATTCAACAGTGAAACTTGAACTGGTGAGGGCATAAATCAACAAGCTGTGAATTATGCTCCAGGACAGGGAACCTGCAACCCGCCCCTTTATCTTTTTAAAGGCTAAGCATGAGAGTAACATTGTACACTGGAGAGCTTGGTCAAGATTTGGCCATCTTCTTAGGAGCATTGCATTCCTTTGCAGACTTTCCTTCCTGGGGGATGACAGCCATAGAGGTTCTCTATGAGATAAAGGATTTTCTCATCTCAATCCACTCCGCAAACGCATCCTTGGTGCCCAAAGGTGGCAGAAATCAAGGGAGTTTCCAGTATTGGCTGATCCCATTGACAGAAACACTGTATAAAGAAACAGAGTAATTGTATAAAGTCCATCACAAAGGTGCTTAGGCCTTCTTGAACAATCTAGTGCTGGTGTCTGAGCAATTGAAAAATAGACCAAAGTTCTATTTATGGGGTTGACCAGAACTATATGGTTTGTTTCTGCAGTCACCGCTTTGACTACTCAGCTTGACCTAAATTGCTGACCCAAGAGAAACAGCAGGTGTTGGCTAAACATAATTAACATAAAACAATTTTTCAATATTTTATTCAATATGTTTTGGCCCCCAAATATTTTTCTACTGACCTGGATTTTTATTGTATTTGAAGTTTTTATTTTTATTGCTTTTAAATGCAGGGATTATGAGAAATTTTTCAAGGGCATATAAAACTATAAACTTCAGAACAGTGAATCTAATTCTAATTCTGGAGGACACGTTCACTGTTATGTGAAAGTTCCTTGGTTAAGTTCTGCTGTATTGATACTCAATAGTTGAGTCAATTGTGTGTTCCAAAGGAATATCAAGTGGAACATTTAGAGACATGTGGAAAGAGGTTAACAGAAATTTTAACTGAATAAATCTTTCATAGAACTTTTTAGATACAGTAGAAGAAAGTTCCTTTCATAGTTAAATATTTTTTAAAGTTCTAAATCTGTCTTATTTCAGCAGAGCCCATGTTATTTAATCACATGCAACCACTTAAAATAAGTGGGTAATGCTAACTTTTAAAAATAATTTAATGAGTGCTTCATATCAAAGATGTTTTTAAAATTTTCTTCTCCAGAAAAGAAATGCCCATTTGCTTTCACAACTCCAGTTTCCATAATCTTCATTTATTCACCAATTTGTTAATCCATTAATGAATTTAATGAATACAATGAAAGTACTCTCCAAAAGAATGTGTACTTATCTGTGTTTCTAGAAATGAGGTTGATTTCATGTATACTTTTGTGTTTCAGTCACTCTGTTAGACAAAATAATTATCAGGAACATGAGAATATCCTCTTTTCTCTTGAGGGCTTCAAGGTTTAGCTGATGTGACATATAACTCACTAAAGCAACATGCCAAGAACTCTAATAGAAAGCATATACTTTGGAATCACAGAGAATTATTTATTTCCAGATGTTCCAGGAATGATATTTGAACTGACTCTAGGTAGTGGGAAACTGATGTGTAAAGTATAATATATATGAAAGAAAAATACATCTTGAATTTTTAAAAGCTTTTCACATATCACACATTAACCCTGTTTATACCAGGTAAAGTTCCCAGTGTTAGCAGTCCCCTTGTCATTTGTCAGGTAGGGGATAAAACAACAGAGAAAGTAAGGGCAGCTTCAAATCATTCAATGCACAAAGTCCGATTTGTATTGGACACACAATTCTAGAATGATAGCTTGCCTTAAATTAATCCACTGAATCTAACAGCAAAGTAATGGGTTCTTCAAAATAAGACAGAAGGGGAAACAGTAGCTTCCTTTTTATAATGTACATGTAAAACCCATTTTAATAATGGCAATAAAACTGAACTACAATCTTAAATTTGACTTTGTTTTCATGGGGGTCAATCAAAAGGTCCAGGAGGTCTTTGAATCTATCCTGCAAGTTATTTGCCAGCTTTGGAATCTAGAGTTGTAATAGATTTACTGAGCCACTTTCAGACTACTTTTGTTAGCATTCTCACTTACAGAAATTATTTTATTATGGTAGAAAAACTAGTTGTAAACTACCAGTGCTTTATTCTCCACCATATTAAAAATATCCACTACAAGCATACGTAGGAGATATTGAGGGTTCAGTTTCAGACCACAAGTATCACAATAAAGTGAGTCACTCAAATTCTTTGGTTTCTCAGAGCACACAAAAGTTATGTTTACATTATACTGTAGTCTATTAAGTGCAATGGAATTGTATCTAAAAACAACGTAAATGCCTTAATTAAAAATATTTTATTGCTAAAAAATGCTAACCATCATCTGAGACTTTAGCAAGTAGTAGTAGTTACATCAAAGGTCACTGATCACGGGTCACCATAACAAATACAATGATCATGAAAAAGTTTGAAATATTGCAAGAATTACCCAGAAGTGACACAGAGACACAAATTGAGCAAATGTTGTGGAAAAACTGGTGCAAATACACTTGCCCCACACAGGGTTGCCACAAATCTTCAATTTGTAAAAAATGCGATTATCTACAAAGCTCAATAAAGGGAAGCACAATAAAACCAGGTGCAACAAAATGAGGCATGCCTGCATTTTCCTGGGTGGATCAGAATTATTACAATGCCTGTTGATGACATGTTTACCACCCCATTTAACTTGTCCCATACAGAGCACAGGCAGGCCTTGGAGAATGCTAGCACATTATTGTAACCTCCAATTACAGGTGCTCTGTGTATCCTTTACCGAAGTGAGTAACGTAGACCCTGCATCAGTTAGGCGGTCATCGATCTGGATTTTTCTTTTCTTTCATTTGTCTTTTCTATCATAATAAGTGACATTTTACACAGCAGGGGCAGCAACACGTCTGAGCATATTGCAATAGAATATTAGTAGAAACCTAGGTCTGTGCCACCAGAAGTTCCTTGATCATGTCACCATTACCTAGATCCACTACACTGATAAGGTATCCTTCTAGGACCTAGGGAGTACAAAGTAGCAGTCACTCTCCTTTCCTAAATAAGAAAATAATGCAATTATAGGGTTCTGATACCCCGGAAGAATTTCTGAAGTCTCAGTGGTTTGAAATATTTTTTTACTATCTCCTCCAAAGTGAAAAGCAAGTTTGCTCTACCTTGTACTCTTACTGCTAAAACATATGATCTGTAATAGACAAGAGGAACCCCTAGCTGGTATAGGATAAGGTAGAAGCAGATATTCCTGATGGCTCTTATGACATGTATCTAGCATTGCAAAAAGTATCTCTGCTACAATATCAGTGTAATATGTAGAAAGGGTGGAAATCCTTTATAGGAGAATCAGATCTGACAGTCCTAAGGTTTTGGAGCACTTTCTCTTTCAGAAATTAACTTTTTCACTTCAGGAATAGATCTTGCCTTGCTTCTACGTCCTTGAAGAAAATATAAACCCAAATGTAGAAAACTAGTTGTCCAAGTGAGCTAAAGTGCGTATCATGGACTGGATATTATTCATCCGGTCATAATTTTAGAGTCACCAGCAGCATTCAAAGCTTGTCAGCAGCCACCATTCCCCGTGTGTCATCTCCTGCCACACTGACATACCTCCTTAAACAAACATCTGTTATAGTTTAAAGACAATATCATTATAAACTCCATGCATGTAGCCACTATACCAGACTACAAGAACATTTAAACCTTAAGATCTGGGGGCTAAGTGTGCTCCGTGCTACTAGTGGGTTGTTAATTCTAAGTCTCAGGATATCAAGCAAGAAAATATACAGATATATGTGGGACAAAATAACACACACACACTAGTTCTTCAGGTATTTCCCCTAGGACCAGAACACAGTAAACGAAAAATAATAAGCCAAAAATATAGGCAGATTGGCACAAAATTCTGATGTCAGCCACAGGAAGACTTTTGCAATAGATCTGTAGGTGACTCAAAAGGAAATGGGGAAGGAAAATCCTCCCAGCAGTGAACTGTGGTATCACATCACCTTTGCTCTGAAAAGAGAGATAGCCTTAGTTATTATTCTAACAAATTCTGTTCAGTACCAAAAATGTGACCTAGAAGGGAAGAAAGAAAAACAAACAAAAGAAATTGGAAACTATTTGACACAAAGGTGTGGAAATAGAAGCTAGGATGAACTTCAGAGGAGGCCAGGAGATGGGACTGTGTGACTGTTTTAATGCGCTGCCCAGGTCCTGCGTATGTATGTCACTCACTTGCTATCCCAGGACACACGCGACTGGGGTGACTTCAAACACATGGGCTTTACTTGACCAGAGCTCATCTAGCTGTGCTGTTCTATTGACTGATCTTAAATCTTTGTTTTCCAAGGGATTCAGCAAGTCTCCTGGTTACAGGTTCATTTTATACCGCTTCCATGTAGTAGGGAACAAGGATATTTTTTTTCCATAAATCAACTTATTCTTAATTTGCTTTCCATTTCTATCATGCTTCTTCCATAATACCCTTTTAGTATTGAGTTCATATATCTTCAACGTCATGGTATCACACAACATTTTGCATCTAGTTATTGCCTTCTTTTTTATGAATAGAAATAAGGGAACTTTAAGGGGCTGTTAAAAGCAGCCGTGGCATGTGGGATCCTAGTTATCCAGATGCAGCTGTTCTTTGAGAATCATTAAATGATTTAATAAATCCCTGGAACCACACTAGTTTTGGGAAAAACCTTGTGAAGTTGGGGTGAATTATCACCCACATAAAATGGCTTTTTTCCTATGATTACAATATGTGTGTCTGGGGTAGGGACCAAGTGGTTGTCATAGATTTCAATGACTTAACACAGGATAGGAAATTGAGAGTGGGACCTTGCACCATTACATCTAATGACACCTGCAAAAATGTGTTCCCTGTAGTCATGATTCGAGGCTGTATCTGTATCTGGATGGAAGACAATACTAAGACCTAGAGTACATTGAACACTTAGTGTGTGCAAAGCATTCTAAGTGACGTCCTCACAGAAGAGTCTACTTAACTCTCATGAGAACCATACAGGGGTTCACTGTTAGCACTTCATTTAACAATGAAGAAATTGAGGTACAGAAGGTTAGCAGTTTATTCAGGCACATCTGTTACTTACTTATTTATTTTTGGCCGTGGCATACGGGATCTTAGTTGCCTGACCAGGGACTGAACCCATGCCCCCTGCACCAGAGTCCTAACCACTAGACCACCAGGGAAGTCCCTGTTACATTTTAAAGGCAATCTCATGATAAGCTCCATGGTTTTAGCCACTTTACCAAACTACTTAAAACATCACATTTTGTAGGATGTGAGAATTTCATCGTTGGTTTTGTTGTTTTGCTATTTGGGGGAAGTTTAAGTGTGAAAAAGGAGTGTGCGCTATATTGAATTGTCAAGGAATAGACAATAGTGATCAATCATACGTCTTTTATTTTCCTGTACATCTTTTGAATATGCTTCTTATTTGGAGAATTTTCCCATGTTACTAAGACCTGCTTCCTTTAGGCGGAATGGAAATTTGCTTTTCTTCCTTCCTTGAAAATAGAATGCAGGTATGTGACCTAGGTCTTCGCGATCAGATACACACTTGTGAAGCTTTCACTTGAGAAGTGAGCAATGTGAGAGAGCAGATGTCAGGCAGAATCTATTTTCTTAGAGGGAGAGGATGGTGACATTTATGGTGTAAATTGTGCTAACACATTGCCACTGTCACTAAGTAAATACTTACAATGTTGATAATGGGGCCCGCATGGGGATTCTTGGAGCTTCCTCATATGCTCCAGTAAATTATTTTTCTACTGGAATTAGCTAGAGTGGGTTCTGTTGTTTACAGTTTTGCGTATCAGCTGATAGCATCCTCTTGCCTTAGTGCAAGCAGCCTATTGGTTTAAATATCAATGTGTAAAGGTAGGGAACATGAAATATTTCACTAGCTCTTTATGGCACACAATCTACTGAACTTGTGATCATGTCACACTTTTTAAACCTGTTCACAATCATGACTATTAAATTAGAAAATCACTTTAAACAAATAAATCATTTTATCTTATAAATATAAATTTGAAGATGAAAAATTAATAATATATTCAGTCCTTTGTGTACCACGCAGCTAGAATTGCTTTCAGTCCCTAGTAACCCAAACTCTTTGTCGCATTCTTGCTTTTACTCTGATTATGACTTTTTTCACCTTACTGTATTGCCTCCACTCGTATTTACCCATCTTTGTTATCTCTATAAATAGACAAATTCCTCTAAGATCACATGAAAGACAGAAGTAAAGAAATCAAAACAAATTCCAAAAGTCGATTTTGCCACATTTTCAATGAATGTAAATGGAGCTAGTCTGATGCTTTATGTTACATTTGCATTTAATTTGCCTGTTTCTGTATATCTGCTTCTTGGTCATTCTTTCTACCCTGCTTTCAATTTCTCTTGCTTTCAGGTCCAGTTCTCTTGAATTTTGCTGATTTTCAGATCCCATCTTCCTTCCTTTTATAATTCTTTAAAAATAACTATAAGTGGTGTAAACTTGCATCACAAAGCCCAAGTGTTAAATATCTGGTTGAATCTCTGACGCACAGGCTCAGCAGCCATGGTTCACAGGCCCAGCCGCTCTGCGGCATGTGGGATCTTTCCAGACCGGGACACGAACCCGTGTCCCCTGCATCGGCAGGCAGACTCTCAACCACTGCACCACCAGAGAAGCCCTACAAATTGTATTTTTTTTTTTTGCTGTATGCGGGCCTCTCACTGTTGTGGCCTCTCCCGTTGTGGAGCACAGGCTCCGGACGCACAGGCTCAGCGGCCATGGCTCACGGGCCCAGCCGCTCCGCAGCATGTGGGATCCTCCCAGACAGGGGCACGAACCAGTGTCCCCTGCATCGGCAGGCGGACTCCCAACCACTGCGCCACCAGGGAAGCCCTGTATTTTTTACTTTACTTTTTTATGGACCTGATTGCTTTCCCATTTGTTAGTCAATTGTTCATCTCAAATTCTTTTGAAAAATATAGGCAGTGATATAGAGAAGGAATAACAGACATATTGTTTGAATAATCACAATTAGATCTTATCATCTGGTTTAGTATACACATTATACTTACAATCCATGTAGCTCTTGAAGATCACAGGGGTATATTAGAAAGCAGTTTGAGCCTGAGTTTGTGTATGGGGGAAGGAGATTGTGCTCAAAAAGGAGAAAGGAGATGGTTTTCATAAAAGGAAATTAAAAATTTAAAAGTCTAGATGAAATCATCAGAAAACAAAAGTTAGGTGAAGGAAATCTTTTCATTTTATCCTGGGCTATGATAGAATTGTGATCAATTATCTTTCTTTAGTGACTGAAGAAGGAATTTCTGATTCTTTCATTCTTCTATATATTCTCTGTCTCCCTCATCTCTATCTATATCAGATTGCTATTGAATAAATGGTCCCTGATATATCTGCTAAACAACCATTCATCCTGCTTTATATTGCGAAAATTAAGTAGAACTTTTCTTTATTTCAGTCTTAATTAAATATCTATGTGATCCAAACCATGTTGACATGCATGTATAAAATTCCCACATACCTATTTCATATATACTGTAAACCTTTGTATAATGTTTCTACAAAATCAGAATTTGTTATTCCAATAATGTTTCTACAAATGATCCCCAGTGGATGATCTTATTAAAAGGGAACAAATAATTTAATCATTCGCTTTCTTCAAATTAATTATACTAAGTATCAATTAGGTTTTAGCTCAAAAAAAGCAAATGTGTATTTTAAAATATTTATTGAGGGGTGCAAACATTAATTTATTAGCTATAGTTTTGTATATATCAAAAATGTGTAGTAGGATCTGAAACACACACTGATGGGTCATGGAGTACAACTGAAAGGGAGATTATTGCCATGCCCATACCTCTTAATATTTCACTTATATTTTACTTTCCTTCATGTATGGTCTTGAGTGTCACCTTCCTACAGAGATAATTGTAAACTTAAATATCTGTTTTGCTTTTATATGATTTTCTTTTATGGGTTTCTTTTTCTATTCTTTGCTTTTATAGGTTTACTATATTTGTGTGACCCTAAACAACATTTTCCCCTTTGACCTGTTTTAAAATTTATAGAGATGGAAATATATTGTGAATTATTCTGTGACAGTCTTTACTGTGAGACTGAGATTCAGCCATGTTGATGAATGCAGATTTAATTCATTTGTTTTCACTTTGTAACAAATCCATTTTTTAAAAAAATTAACACAGTTTATCCATTCTATTTATGAACATTTGGGTTGTTAAATGTTTTTCCTGCTGTGGACCACTCTCTAAGAAACATTCATATTCATTCAGATTCTAGTGCTGTGTGCCTATGGTTCCTTGGAGTAATGCGACTCTGGGACACAGGCTATGTACATTTTACTAGAAAAGGCTAATTGTGAAAATTGCTTATAATCTCCTATGAATGAAGATGTTCCACAATTTTACCAACATTTGGCGCTTTACTATTTTATTTTGTATTAATCTGATAAATGTGAAATATCTCACCTGTTTTAATTAGCATGTCCATAATCCCTACTGAGTTTGAGCATCCCTTCATCTCTATGTGGCCAGTCATAATTGTATTTATCTGACATGTCTGTTCATGTTCTTGTCTGTTGTTCATTATTTTATTGAATTGTTCATTGTTTTTTTAAGAACTCTTAAATGTTTATTATAATTCTGAATACTAAATGACTTTTGGTTTTATGTATTATTAAAAACGTGCATATGTGTTATAAATATACTATTAGTAAATACTCACTTTTTGGTATCTTTTGATGAGCAACAGTTCTTAGTATAATATAATTCAATTCATTTATGTTTACTTTATGATTTGTGCTTTTGTGCCTTATTTAAGAAATATTTCCCTATATTGTGTTATAAAGACATTTGTATATTATTTTCCAAAGATTTTATATATTTTTTTATATTTAAGTCTTCAATAACTCTGTTACTGATTGTGTAAAATGTGAAGGAGTAATCCATTTTCATTATAACCCAATATGGATAACTCATTCTTCCAATAACTTTTGTGGATCATTACATTATCTCCCAGGTGATTAATAGTGGTCCCTCATAATATATGCAGTTACTATATGAGTTTACTGTTGATGTTGTTGCTTCTGGTTTTTCTATTCTGCTTCTCATTTTATTTTTCTGTTCTAGCACTGAAGCCACACTGTTAAAATAACTTCTGTTTGGCAAGCGATTCTATTTTTGTCCCTCATAATAGAAGTGTAGGGTTCCTAGTATCGAGCTTCACAACTGTGGATGAAATATGTCTCCCGGCCTTTTATAGATCGTGCATATTTTCCCTCCAGTCCTGCAAAGCTTTGCACAGTCCCAGGACCCCAGATCATAGCCATGTGAGAAATTCTAATTTAACTCAGGTTCTGTAGACCACTGAATTTAAAAGTTTTTTGGAGTTTGGGGTTCACAACTGCTTTTTTTTTTCTGTTAGAGATGTCTCTTATTTGGACCCCTAGCAATTTCTCTTCCTAATTTTCACCAGTGGGCTATCATTTGTTATATCTGAAGTAAACAGAAGGGGAAGGATTCAAGATATGTCCAATCCATCATATTAAAATTATTGTAAACCTTGCATCTCAGCATATATAAATCTGATTAAAATTTAGTTATATTTATAACATTTTTCCAAATATAATTTAAAAATATTTTTGGTAGTAATCACATTGAGTTAATACAGTTATATTACATCTCTAGTAATAAATCAATATTTTCTCTTAATATATTTTTTCCAAATATGGTTGAGCCTTGCAAATATATTATTATTGCTGCTTTACAGTCATATATTATTTTTATTAAAAATAGTACTATCCAGCTTCCTAGCTCAGTTTATTAGCCTTCTGTTTTCAGTTCATTCCATCAATATTTATTGAACATGAGCTCTAAATGTCTTTAGATTGTGTCAAAACATTACAGTTGTCCCAAGAGATTTCCAGCTCCTGCATACAATCATATACTATAATAAGGACAGTGAAAACATGTTCAATATTTATGTTAAGTAAAGTTACATCATGGAAAAAGATAATATAGTATCTTACATGAACTATTTTAAGGGGACTAATATATATATATATAGGTAAATAGTTTCAAATGTGAGAATTTTGTCTTCCTACTTTATAATCAGTGTTCTCAAAAAAATTGGAAAGAGCAATAATGTTTTGTTCAATCTTTTGCCACAGTTTGAAGAAGAGATGTTATTTGGTTAAGATTGCTATTTTCTCAGAAGGAGCAGAATGGTTTCAATCATTTAAATCCAATTATGTGTACTTTACATCTGGTTCATCTTCAAAATAAAAACAGTAAATTAGAGGTGTTATTGTAACTAAATAGAAATTTCTCAGCTAGCAAGGGAGACCCGTTCTATCACCGAGGGTAAGAAATATCAAGCGCCACTTTCCAGTAATAGATCCACTTTCCTTCAGATTGATTTCACAGCAGCTTGACCTTACATTTATACCCAAGCCATTTAAAAGGAAAATCTCATATCTTTGGAAAGAGATGTGAATTCAGTGTATGCATAATGTTAAAATTGAATGTCACAAAGAGCAAAAAAAAACGTTGTTTTTGAGAAATACTATGATAGTGCATAATATATATCTTTGTTAATTTTTCACTGAAATAATGGGACACATCAACAGCTCATTTATATGTATTATTTAAATTTAAAATGGTTAACTTATTAAAGTTCAATAGTAGAAATCAGTGTCATTATGGCCACAGAAAGTTACAAATTTTGTTCCTATGAAGAACTAACAATGCCACAGGATTTTTTTTTTTTTTTTGGTAACACATTTGGAGCTGTAATGATAGCCCAATTTAAAATAATGAACATTGTTTTTAATTTTTATTCATGTAGTAATAAATCATTAATCTGAAAGTTATGTAGGAGTCTTCATTATTAACAATAGGACTTCATTATCAACAAATGTGACAAAGAAAATTGGAATTAAAAAAAAAGGCTATAATTATCTTCGTAGCAGTCAAGAAGCAGTTAAGGGAGTCTCTCCTTGCTTTCATAGGCACTGCTAAATGAGAGAGCATTTTTTCATTAGTGGGCAATTTTTATCCCGGGAAGAAATAGAGATATTTTAGAGTCAAGAAACAGCCACAAAAGAAAGAGATAATATTCCAAGCAATAATCTATCTGAAAGATTTATGTTTTGTGTACTAAACCAATAAAACCTCACAAGTCCCTCTTTGTAATTCAAGGAGAGTGACTGAGGATGTAAGTTGTTTATGAAAGTTAGAGCACCTGAAGTCCATATGTCACAGTCATTCTATTGCAGTAAGGGATTATACCTATTAGTATTTTCATTAAAAGTCACAAATCTCTGAAAGATTGATTATGATCCCAGAACTGTGCCAAATGCAGCATCTCACACAACACTATCATATTAACCTCACAACACTGTGTAACAGATAACATTATTGGCTTCATTTTGTAGGTGAGCAAAATGAGCCTCGGAAACATTCATTCATTTGTCCAAGTCACATGGCTAATAAATGTTACACAAAGACCTCACACCCAGTCTACCTCTAGAGCCTGGCCTCTTCACAATGTAGAAAACAGAATTACAAGAGCAACTGAAATGGGGTAGGTGAACTTCTTAGACATACAAAGCATCAACTTTATTATTTATGTTAGTTATGGAAAGGCAGTTGTAAAAGAGGCCTGTACCAGTCTGTTGTAGACCTACATACAACACAGGAATGAAGAGCGTAGCCTGCAGTTGACTCTTAAAAGCTTACATCAAAGTGACTAGATGATGAAGTTCTCATATTGTTCTTCCTTATCCAAGCACAAGGATGTTACTTCTGAGCAGTAATATCTCTACCACAGGACATTTTCACATGCAATCCTCCCTGCCTAAAGGGCTCTTTCCCTTTCTTTGCCTGGTGATCCCAATTACTTCTTTATGTTCTAGCTCAGTAGTGACTATATCAGGGGAGCCTCCCAGGCAAACCATAATTAGGGTAAACTTCCAACTGGCATCTTTCACATTTTATCCCCCTTTCTCCTTTATTTTTCTTCTTATCACTTATCACCACATATTTTATGAATTTCAGTTATTTTTGGACATTACAACTAGAATGTAAGTTTCATGATAACAGGTAAACTTTTGTCTTTGTTTGTTCACGAGTGCATCTGCAGCATCTTGAATGTACTTGACAAATAGTGAATATTCAGTTAAGTGTTTGTTGAAAGAATCAGTTAATGGAACTAGTTGTGTGATATTTGACACACATGTCTATTTTTTCTGCTAGACTACAGCTCAATGAAAAGACTACATCAGTTTTTGCTCACTAACTTTAATGCCAATCACATACTAGACCCTCAGTAAATATTTAATGAAATCATTTTTTTCAGGCTCAGTACCCACCTGTTTTGACTGAGAACACCAAAAAAATATGAGTATATCCCTTTTAGATCCATAGCACCCAGCACTGATTTATTTTTAAATTGTTTAGTGCCACAGTGATCACAACAAAATCAACAACAGGAAATTCTTCTGTCTGGGCATATTTGACATACTTAACTTATTTTTTTATGTTTTGTAAGAATTTTAGAAGGTGAATGATATTTTTGCCACTCTCCATCCCATTTTAGACAAAATGAGGCTATAACCAGAGAGTTAAAGCAGCTGACCCAGAGTCCAACTGTAGTAAGTGCCTATCCCAGGATTCAAGTCCACGTGCCTTGGGAACTGAGCCTGAATTCTTAACAACCACATATGCTAGTTTTAGAGTTGCCGTATGTTCTTTGCTCCAAGTGCTAACGTACTGTATCTTGATTAACTCAGATTGTGAATCTTCTGACCTTCTGTTTCTTTTGTTTGCTATGGCATGGTCTTTTGGATGTCATCCTATTATAGCTCAGAGTTTCTCTATGATCAGCATAAAATTTCTATTTTTAAAAACTTTAAAAAATTATTTCATATTTTCAAGAAATATTTTGAAACATGGAATTATTTTAACAATTATCAGATATCTGGATATTCAAAACAATCATAGCAATGACTTGAGGTATGTGAGCTTTAAGTGGACCTGGGTTATACTCTCAAAAGTATAGAAAATGAAGAATATAAGTATCAAAAACAGATATTGAGAGAGAAATAAAAATCGGAATGGAGAACTCAGAGGAAAAGCTACTGTGTATAAGGAAGGATGGACATTATGTTTAGGTGCTAAAAGTAAATATAGTTTTTTAGTGGTAGTTGTAAATTCGTAACAAACAGGAGAAACAGCCAGGATGTTTGAAAACACACGTTGTGGAGAGAGAGAAAGGTGGAACTTGAGAATGGCTTACATTCCTTTAAACACATCCCTGAAACTGAACACATAGATTTCAAGTTCTTAGTCAAGGTTGCACTGTGTACCCTCCAATCCAGTCAATTTAGTAGTGCATACCTCTCATTATGGCATTTGTGTTATAATTAACACACACAAAATGAGCAGAAGAATTAAAGAAGGACCATACCTGTTTTATTAACACGACAGAGGCAGTAGTTCTGGAATGTAGTTTGAATGGGGCTCGTGTGTAATCAGAATGAGTTCATGAACAGGGTAAATTGTTATATGTAAAACAGTGCCTTGGAGGAAAGGGACAACGAATATATATGGGGGTATATGAATGTGCATAAGAGCTGTGTGAAGGGATCTTTTCTGTTCCCCAGGAGCACACCCACTTCCCCTAGGTAAATGGGCACAGATTTATATAAGGATTCTCAGAATTAATAACATTTGAGGGTAATGTTGATAAATTATTAGTGACATATAAGTTCTTGTTTAAATGTTTAGGCAAAGTATTGGTAGTTTTTATATAATGTTTTGTTTTTGTTGTTCTTCACAACTAATCCTATTTGTAAAATCTTAAGTTATAAAATCACTTTTTACATTATATCTCTGACACAAAATGACAAATGGGCAGGGTAAAGTTTTTTAAAACATAATACTTTTTTGAGGAGCACATTGTTTTGATCAACTGAGCAAGGAGTATTTTTTTAATAATGATAATTTAAAAAATATCATTCTTGAATACCTATATGTCAGGTATTCTGCTTAGTATTGAAATGCATAGCTTTTTCTCTAAACTTTACAACCTGGAAAATTATGTATCATCACCCCTATTTTTCATGTATGGAAGCTGAGTATCAGAGTTTAAGTAATCTACCATGGGGCATGCATTTATCAGTGGTTAATGCAGCCTAGAAATGCCTAATTCAAAAGGTTAAGCTAAACTTACAGAAGAGGATGGGTGAGGGGAGTGGGGGACTCACTGCCCCTCAGCAAGTCTGAAACCGTGGGAGACTGAGGGAAGTGAGGGTCTTCCTTATTCTAACCTGATTCTGCTGTTGGACAGATAGTCCTTTGTCCACTGTCCTCTGTGGCCCCTGGCTACATTCTCTGGAAGACTTTTTTCCAGTATCTATTATTGCCATACTGTGTCATAGCTTGTATGTGGAAGAGCAAGTATCAGCTGACACATGGCCTAAACAAGTCACCAGAGGAGATGACTCTAGAGGTTTGCAGTCAGAGACATATTTGATGATAAAAGTGCTGTGTACCTTATGCATCCTCACTGTTTAGCAATATCTGCTGTGGCTCTGTGAGGGCAATGATGGATTTGGACTAAGAATCCTGACTATATTCATCATCCTGAATAACACCATGACAGAGCTCAGCATAGAACTCCGTTTAATTTCAAATACTCTATTTCTTGGCACTTTGTGAGCACACTGGACTTTTAGAAAAGGAAGGAAGTTCATAAATTACAGGTTCATCATTCCAAAGTATAACTAATCATCTCACTATAAGGACACCCTTGACAATACAATACAGAGAACCACTAAAATATTCAAACATGTGGATCTTTAGATAATGAATTAAAGAATATTTATATGCTTTATGGACTGTTGCAATAAACTTTAGTGTTTTGGATTTATAAAAAAGACAGAAAATCTAGAGTGGATTCCTAGTTGGCATAGTATGTCTTCAGGATTTACCATTGCTAGTATGTTTATGTTTGAAGTATTTCATGTCAAGCACATATATCCAGGGAGAAAAATTGAATGTGAATTAAATAACTATAAACATTTAAAAAAACTATTCAAAGATTATTCATTTCACACACAGTTTTACATTTTTGTGGACAGATACTTTTTTATAATATAAAGTTTAAAAACATCTAGAAAGACACAGATAACAGCAAAAAAGCATATTGCACAAATACAACAGTTGACATTTATGTAATGCCAAATGATACAATGTATTGGTCCCAGAATGGGAAACAGAAAGAATGAATATAAATTAGTCTCTATTGGCTAAGTATGCAGCTTAATTGCCATATAATCCTCAAAGAAATTATATTGGTGATACTTAAACATTGGGTTTTTAATATTTGATATGAATTTGAAGATAATATTCTCCATTTTCTGATGTAGAGTAATTAATACACCTTGAAATGAATAAAATTGCTGACCTTCATTACAAATGGTTAAATATTCCACCTGGGTGACCAAAAGATTCTTATTTTAAATGGCATCTCTCAGGAGTCCATAGATGAGACAGAAAAATGGAGCTGGAGGAATCAGGCTCCTGGACTTCAGACTATACTATAAAGCTACAGTCATCAAGACAGCATGGTACTGGCACAAAAACAGAAATATAGATCAATGGAACAGGATAGAAAGTCCAGAGATAAACCTACACACATATGGTCACCTTATTTTTGATAAACAAGGCAAGAATATACAATGGAGAAAAGACAGCCTCTTCAATAAGTGGTGCTGGGAAAACTGGCAGCTACATGTAAAAGAATGAAATTAGAACACTCCCTAACACCATACACAAAAATAAACTCAAAATGGATTAAAGACCTAAAAGTAAGGCCAGAAGCTATCAAACTCTTAGAGGAAAACAGGCAGAACACTCTATGACATGAATCACAGAAAGATTCTTCTGACCCACCTCCTAGAGAAATGGAAATAAAAACAAAAATAAACAAATGGGACATAATAAACAAGATGAAAGACATCCCTCAGAATGGGAGAAAATATTTGTAAATGAAGCAACTGACAAAGGATTAATCTCCAAAATATACACGCAACACAGCTCAATATCAAAAAAACAAACAACCCAATCCAAAAACGGGCAGAAGGCCTAAATAGACATTTCTCCAAAGAAGATATACAGACTGCCAACAAACACATGAAAGGATGCTCAACATCACTAATCATTAGAGAAAAGCAAATCAAAACTACAATGAGGTATCACCTCACACCAGTCAGAATGGCCATATCATCAAAAATATGCCAGCAATAAATGCTGGAGAGGGTATGGAGAAAAGGGAACCCTCTTGCACTGTTGGTGGGAATGTAAATTGATACAGCCACTATGGAGAACAGTATGGAGGTTCCTTAAAAAACTAAAAATAGAACTACCATATGACCCAGCAGTCCCACTACTGGGCATATACCCTGAGAAAACCATAATTCAAAAAGGTTCCTGTACCACAATGTTCATTGCAGCTCTATTTACAATAACCAGGACATGGAAGCAATCTAAGTGTCCATCGACAGATGAATGGATGAAGAAGGTGTGGCACATATATACAGTGGAATATTACTCAGCCATAAAAAGAAACAAAACAGTTATTTGTAGTGAGGTGGATGGACCTAGAGTCTGTCATACAAAGTGAAGTAAGTCAGAGAGAGAAAAACAAATACCATATGCTAACACATATATATGGAATAAAAAAAAAAGTTCTGAAGAACCTAGGGACAGGACAGGAATCAAAACACAGATGTAGAGGATGGACTTGAGGACATGGGGTGGGGGAAGGGTAAGCTGGGACGAAGTGAGAGAGTGCCATGGACATATATACTACCAAATGTAAAATAGATAGCTAATGGGAAGCAGCTGCACAGTACAGGGAGATCAGCTCAGTGCTTTGTGTCCACCTAGAGGAGTGGGATAGGGAGAGTGGGAGGGAGATGCAAGAGGGAGGAGATATGGGGATATATGTATATGTATAGGTGGTTCACTTTGTTATAAAGCGGAAACTAACACACCATTCACACCATTGTAAAGCAGTTATACTCCACTAAAGTTGTTAAAAAAAATTATTAGGAAAAAAAAAAGTCCATAAAAGCAGGGTTTTCTTTTAGTTTCTTTTGTCTTATTAAGTTCAAATTAATTTTTCATCAGTAGCCTTTTTGTGGAAAACTTTTGTGGAAACTAGTGAAATCCCATGTTATTCATGCACGACACTAATTTTGCAAATAAGGCATTTAAATTTTACTGATATAATGTTCTTACAAGAGAGATAAAGATGTAGTTCTTTCCCTTGCTTCTCAAGTTTGACGTATCATGCCTTAGTTAATGCACAAGGAAAGCTACCCAATAAGACAAAAGACGTTACTTAGCTTCAAAAGATGTTAGTTGTACTACTGTACCAAAAAATGATCTTACATAGGCAAAAAGAAAACAAATTTACGAAACTTATATAAAGTTTTAATTTACTGAGTGGTAGAAAATATGTTTCTTTCCTCTATTGCACATGCCAACATGTTCCCTACTATACAGTATTAAATGAAGCTGAAACTGAGCTTATAAGATGATGATTTTGACAATTTATGGTGTAGAAATAGTTATGATATTGTATAGTTTGCTGTTAAGACGAATTTATTGGTTCATTTTTGTATAAGCTATACTTTTAGTATGCTAGCTCTATAGGATATAGTGATATTAAGCATTCAAACAAATATTCATTTAATTTGCTTTATTACATTTTGTTCTCCATGTGCCAAACAACTATTTGATATCCAGAAATACAGAGCTAAATAAGACACAGTTTCTTTTTTAAGAAATAGCTATTCTTGTGTTTTTCGAAGTCATCTTTAATAAGCTTTTTTTCCCTTTGCCCTTGACATTTAATAAAATTCTTCTTAACCTTTTTTACTTATTATTTTGAAATGACTTTTGTTTTACAGAATGGTTAAAAACATATTACAGGGAGTTTCTGCATACCCTTCATTCAGCGTGGCCTAATGTTACTTGCTTACACATTCAGGGTACATTTATGAAAACTCAGAAGTTCACAGTAGTACAATACTATGAACAAAGCCACAGACTATTAAATTTCAACATTTTTTTTCAATAATGTCTTTTTTTCAATAATGTTCCAGGATCCAGTCAAGATTCCATCTTGCATTTAGTCATCCTGCCTGTTTAGACGCCTCTAGTTTGACAGTTGATCAGTCTTTTCTTGTTTTTCATGACCTTGCCGTCTGACTAACACTGGTCAGTTATTTTGTAGAATGCCCCTACATTTTAGTTTTTTTCATGATTATACTGGAGTAGTGCAGTTTTGGAAGGAAGTTCATGAGGTATAATACCCTTATCATTCATTACATCATATCAGGTGATGCGTGATATCAACCTTAATTATGATTATTAGAGATGTTTACCTTACCACTGGGTTAAGATGGTGTCAGCAGATCTTTACATTGCAGTTACCGCTTTTCCCTTTCTGTATGCTGTTCACTAGACATGAGTCACCAAGTGTAGTTCATAGTTAAGGGGAGAAGAATTAAGCTCCACTTTCTTGAAGGTGGAGTATCAAAGTATTTGTGGAATTATGTTAAAACCACCACAGAAATTAATAAATCTTTTGAAGTAAAAACTTTGAAACTATGCACATATTCTATTTTCCTTAAATTTTGCTCACTTTTGCTAGCATTCATTAGTGATTCGTGCCTGCAGCAGTTGTTATTGTGATGTGCTTATGGTGGTTTTTTTATTTCTTTCTTTGCTTTTACATACATATATAAATATTCGGGATATAGACTTGTGATTCTTCTATGAGGAAGATTTGGACTGTTTACTTATTTCTCATGTAAATCAATGTGGACTCATAGATATTTGCTTTTTCCTTTGTGTTATAATCCAATATATTATTTTTTTTTTTGGTGGTATGCGGACCTCTCACTGTTGTGGTCTCTCCTGTTGCAGAGCACAGGTTCCGGACGCGCAGGCTCAGCGGCCATGGCTCACGGGCCCAGCCGCTCCGCGGCATGTGGGATCTTCCTGGACTAGGGCACGAACCCGTGTCCCCTGCATCGGCAGGCGGACTCTCAACCACTGTGCCACCAGGGAAGCCTCAATATATTATTTATTTTTTATCACATATATATATATATGATATATATACCGTATTTTCTTTTTCCTCTCATCCACTGACATTTATATTGTTTCCATACCATGGCTATTGTGAATAATGCTGCAATGAGCATGGGAGTGCACGTAGAGATATCAGAGAAGAGTTTGAGATCTGGACTTCATTTTCTTTGTATATATAAAGCAGAAGCGGTATTGCTGTATCATATGGTAAATCTATTTTTCATTTTTGAAAATTTTAATTTTTACATTCCCACCAGCAATGTACAAGGATTCCCTTATACTTTTGGTGTCATAAGCAAAAATATTGCCAGTACCAATGTCAAGGAGCTTATCCCCTGTGAGTTCTTCTAGGAGTTTCTGTTTTCATGTCTCATATTCAAGTCTTTAAGTCATTTTGAGTAGATTTTACTGTATGGAGTAAGATAGGGGTCCAGTTTCATTCATTTGCTTATGGATATCAAGTTTTCCCAACACTATTTATTGATGAGACTATCCTTCCCCCACTGTTGATTCTCGCTGCCTTTGTTGAAACTTAATTGGCCATAAATGCATGTGTTTATTTCTGATATTCCTTTCTGCTCCATTGTTCTACATGTCTGTTTATAATGCCAATACCACACCTTTTTGATCACTAAAGCTTTGTAATATATTTGAAATCAGGAAGCATGATGCTGCCAGCTTTGTTCTTCTTTCTCAGGATTGCTTTGGCTATTTAGAGTCTTTTGTGATTTCATATGATTTTAGGGTTTTTTTCTTTTCTGTGAAAAATGCCATTGGAATTTTGATAGGGATTGCATTTGATATAGAATGCTTTGGGTCAAATGGACATCTTAGGCAGCAACTTTGCATTTCTCTGACATTGCTTCTGTTGTCACACCTCTTTCTCTGACCACAGCTCAGAAATGACTGTTTTAAGAAATTATGTGATTAGATTGAGCCCACCTAGATAATCTAGGGTAATCTCTCTAGCTCAAGACATTTAACTAGATATGCAAATTTCCTTCTGCCATGTCAGATATTGTATTCAAAGGTTTCAGTTATTAGGATGTGGACATTTGGGGGGAACTCATTATCCTGACGACCAACTCAGTTCTTTTGTTCTTTTATTGTTACATATTAATTCTTCCAATCATGAATACTGGATATCTTTCCATTTATTTGCACCTTGATCATTTTATTTCATCATATTTTATAGTTTTCAATCTACAAATCCTTCACCTCTTTGTTAAATTTATTTGTGTTTTATTCTTTTTGATGCTAATGATAGTGGAATTGTTTCCTTAATTTCTCTTCTCTAAAGTTTGTAGCTAGCATATCAAAAAGAAACTGATTTCTATATGTGGATTTTGTATTCTGCAACTTTACAGAACCCATTTATTAGTTCTAACATTTATTTAATTGGAGTTTTTAGGGTTTTATACATATAAGATCATGCCATCTGCAAGCAGAAACAATTTCATTTCTTCCTTTCAGATTTAGATGCCTTTTATTTCCTTTTCTTGCCTAATTGTTCTGGCTAGGATTTCCACGACTATGTTGAACAGAGGTGGTGAGAGTGAGCATCATTTTCATGCCCCGATTTTAGAGGAAAAGCTTTAAAGTTTTCACCATTGAGTATGGCGTTAGCTGTGGACTTGTCATATATGGCTTTTATTATGTGGTGGTACATTCCATGTACACCTAATTTGTTGAGAATTTTTGTCTTGACTGGATGTTGAATTTTGTCAAGTGCTTTTTCTGCATCTATTGAGATTATCATATGATTTATATCCTTCATTTCATTAATGTGATGTATCAAATTATTGATCTGTATATGCTGAATTATCCTTGAATCCAAAAAATAAATCCCACTTGATCATGCTATATGACCCTTTTATTGACTTTTAAATTAAGTTGCCTACTAATTTGTTGAAGATATTTGTATCTATGATCACAATGAATGTTGGCCAGTAATTTTGTTTTCTTACTGTGTCCTTGTCTGGCTTTGATATCAGGGCAATTCTGGCCTGGTAAAATGAGTTTGGAGGGCTTCCCTGGTGGCGCAGTGGTTGAGAGTCTGCCTGCCAACACAAGGGACACGGGTTCGTGCCCCGGTCTGGGAAGATCCCACATGCCGTGGAGCGGCTAGGCCCGTGAGCCATGGCTGCTGAGCCTGCGCATCCGGAGCCTGCGCTTCGCAACAGGAGAGGCCACAACAGCGAGAGGCCCATGTACCATAAAAAAAAAAAAAAAAAGTGAGTTTGAAACTGTTCCTTCCTCTTGAGTTCTTTGAAGGAATTGGAGAAATTTTAATATTAATTTTCTATAAATGTGTATTAGAATTCACCAGTGAAGCCATCTGGTTATTGACTTTTCTGTATTAGAAGGGTTTTGATTACTGCTTCAGTCTCCTTACTAATAATTGGTCTGTTCAGAGTTTCTATTGTTGATTCATTTATGGCAGGTTGTATATTTCTAGGAATTTATCCGTTTCTTATAGGTTATCCAACTTGTTTACATGTAATTGTTCATAGAAGTTTCTCATGATTCTTAATATTTATCAGTTGTAGTGTCTGTTTCTGTTGCTTGAGATATTATTTATTTGAGTCTCCTTTCTTTCTTTGTTAGTCTATCTAAAGTTTTGTCAATTTTATCTTTTTAAAAAAACTAACACTTAGCTTCATGAAACTTTTCTATTGTCTTTCTAGTCTGTTTTATATATTTCTACTTTGATCTTTTTAAAAATTTATTTCCTTCCTTCTGCTCAGTTTGGTCTTATGTTTTGTTCTCTTTCTAATTCCTTGAGGTATAAAGTGGATCTTTATTTGAGATCTTCCCTTTTTCTTAATGTAGGTGTCCACTGCTATAACCTTTCCTATTAGAACTGCTTTTACTGCATTCTGTAAGTTTTGGTATGTTGTGTTTCCCTTTCCACTTGTCTCAAGATATTTTTTGGTTTCTCTTTTGATGTCTTCTTTGACCCACTGGACATTTAAGAGAATGTTTTCATTCTTCACATATTTGTGAATTTTCTAGTGTTCTTTTTGTAATTGATTTCTGACTTCATAATATTGTGGTCAGTAAAGATGTTTACTGTGATTTCAGTCTTCTTAAATTTGACTTGTTTCTTGGCCTAACATATTACCTATCCTGGAGAATGTGCCATGTGAACTTGATGAAGCTATCTGTATGTGTCTGTTAGGTCCACCTGGTCTAATGTGTAAAGTACAATGTTTTATTATTAATTTTTTCTCGGACTGACCTATCCATTGTTGAAAGTGGGATATTAAATTTCCTACTATTATCATATTGCTGTATTTTCTGCCATAAAATCTGTTAATATTTACTTTATGTATTTAGGTGCTCTGATGTTCAGCACACACATATTTACAATTGTTTTATCCTCATAATGAATTGGCCCCTTCATCATTATATGATGAATAACAATGACCTTATTTGTCTCTCACCACCATTTTTGGCTTAGTCTACTTTGTCTGATATAATTGTAGCTAACCCTGCTTTCTTTTGGATTTCATTCACATGTAATATCTTTTTGCATCCCTTTACTTTGAGCCTATGTGTGTTGTTAAAGCTGAAGTGAGTCCCTTGTAGGCAACATATAGTTGGTCTTGTTTATTTATCCAGTCAGCCACTCTATGTCTTTTGATTGGAGAATTTATCCCATTTACAATTAAAGTAATTTTGATGATAGGTGTAGACTTATAAATGCCATTTTAAACTTATTTCTGGTTTTTTAGTTCCTTTTTTCCTTATTCCACACCTGCTCTCTTCCTTTGTGATATGATAAATTTATGTAGTGATATACATTGTTACCTTTTTCTTTATCTTTTGTGTATCTACTATATGTTTTTGTTTTATAGTTACCATATTGCTTACACAAAACATCTTTTAGTTATAGCAGTCTATGTTAAGCTGTAATAACATCATGCAAATACAAAACTCCACAGTTTTACATACTCCCACATTATGTTTTTGATATCATAATTTACCTCTTTGTATATTGTTCCCACTAAAAATCATTGTAGTTGTTTAAAATACTTTTTTTAAACATTTATACTAGAGTTTTAAGTGATTATCTACCATCTTTGTAATGTAGAGTATTCCCTAGAGTATAGCGTATACATTTTTAAGTAATCTGACCATAACTGCAAATATTATACAACCTTAATATCATCTCTTGTGTCATCATTGTCACACATTTACATTTTGTAAATGTTATAAAAGCAAAACACATTTTTATTAGCTTTAAATCATGCATTATTTTTCTTTTGAGCAACTAAAATGAGAAAAAAATATTTTATCTTTTTTCAAAATTCCATTTCTAATCTTCTTTGTTTCTGTATATAGATCCAGTTTCTAAAGCACATTAAATTCCTTCTCCCTGAAAAACTTTCATTAAGAGTTTTGAGGATAGTCTGTTGTCAACAAATTCTCTAATTTTTTGTGTTTGTCAGAGGGAGTCTTCTTCATTGATATTTGATTTCTAGGTTGACAGATTTTTTCTTTTTTTGTCACTTTGAAGGTGTCACTCTATTGTTTTCTTGCTTGCAAGATCTCTAAAGAGACAACAGTTGTAATTCTTTTCTCCTTAGTTTTACATATAATAGCTTCAACCACATGAAAGATGTTTCACATCCAAAAATATCAGGAAAGGGGCAATCCCATCTGAATGAACCGGCCATCTATGGAATGATCATGTCTAGGGAGAAAGGGACAATATACATTAAATGTCTTCTTTTTTTTTTCTGCTGAAAATTCAAATGTGATAACCAAGGGGTGAATGAATGCAGGTCATGCAACTTATGTTTTTCAGTATATTCTTCATCTGATTTAAATTTTTTATCTGATTCCAGTGAACATTCTCTTACCCAGCACACTGCACAGCCTCCAGGTCATTTGTGAAAGACCAAGAAAACAAAAAACTACACTTCATTAAATGTATCATCAAGCATTTCATTTACCCCTTTGTTCCCACTGACAGCCTTCATTAATGCTCCATGCTTTCTCTCTTCTTGTTAGATGGAAGTTTTCTCTGTCCTAGCAAGTCATTGTGCTCAAACTAACTTTTGGTTTTTTTCCTTTGTTTTTAGTTTCACCTCCCTCACCAAATTCTATCCTTCCTTCAAGTTATAACTCTTTGAATTGACTCCTGTAGAAAATATTTTCTGGTTATGCCATTTTCATTTAACTTATAGCTTCTAAATGTACATAGCTATATTTTTAGCTGTGAAGTATCATTTTTTCACTAGTAAGCTGCTTTGTGTAGTTGACAGTTTTTAATGTATCTTTTTCTGAGATGTAAATGAATGCTAAATACCTTTACGGAGGTTACTCTCGCATCATTTGTAGTGACCACCATCTGATGCATACAGGAAAGATACTCTGTAAATTATTGGTAATTTATTCACTGAACAATTGGCTATTATTTCCTCCATTCACCCATTTCTTGGAAAATTTATAAGATTTCTTGGAGAATATGTAAATGTGTATTACGTGAGTGCTTTTAGTTATATATTTAACTGTTAATTAAAACTGTTATTTGTTTTACCATAAAACAAGTGTAAACTTGAGGCAAATAGCTAATAAGTTTTAAAATCAGCTGATCTACACTTACATATATTTAATATTCTTACAAACTGCAAGTATATTCAAATCGAACTACTCTCCTTTTTCAGTAACATTTAAATCATGTATTAAGGATCCAAACATTCTAAGGAAATGCCTCAGTCCAGCGTGAACTACTATGAATTTTTTGATAGGGAAACTCTTAATAGACTCTGTTCTGACTCAATGGTCTGGAGTTAATTGGTATTCAAATCTCCCCTACTTGCTCATCTACCAGGAAAATAATCATCATTTTGCTCCTCCTCTTGAGTATGGAACATGATGTTTAGTGCTTATTCCAATTAATTATTCTCCACATCTTTAGTCTTTGTTCATATCCAGAAAAAAAAAATGTAATTGTTCTTTCTCTGTAAGTGCAATAGGACTAAAATTTCACTGTGTTTTTATGCCAATTAAAAATTTGCTTAATCTTCAACTTTAACCTTTTTATTTATCTTCAGGCTTAGTTAATATCCATTATTTTGTTTTGGTAATGTAGATAAAACTAAACGTATCCTAACAGTACACATAGAAATAACTTATTCAGTTGAAAAATAGACGACATGAAGGTAAATTTTCAGGATTCAAAATAATTCTGCTTTCTCTCCCCAAAATTGACAAACACCCTTGGAGAAAGAAACTTGAAGCCCATTTTGCTTTTCAAGGTTCTTTCTCTGGAGTCTTTGTTGCTTTGGAATTCTCAACTTCCTCTAAATAATTGCATACTTTATTTGACATTTCTAGCTGTTTTTGGAAAGTGTTTTGCTCTGCCACCAGCAAGTCCATCCCACTAGAAGCAAAAAGTTGACTGGAAGTAGTTTGACTTTTACTATTATTCCAATGGAAAGATATTTGAAGTTCATAAGCAGGGGATAAGATTAGTATTTTATTTTAAAATTGAAGTGTAGTTGAATTACAATATTATATTCGTTTCTGGTGTACAACACAGTGATTGATATTTTATAGATTATGCACAAAACTTATTACAATATTACTGAAAATATTTCTTGTGACTTATTTACTTTATACTTGGTAGTTCATACCTATTAATCCTCTTCACCTATTTCAACCATCCCTCCACACACCCCCTCCACCTCCCTACCCTCCCAGTTTGGCAACCACTAGTTTGTCCTCTGTATCTTGAATCTGTTACTGTTTTGTTATATTTGTTCATTTGTTTTTTAGAGGCCACATATAAGCAAAGATATACAGTATTTGTCTTTCTCTGTCTGACTTATTTCACTTAACATAATGCCCTCTAGGTCCATCCATGTTGTCGCAGATGTCAAGATTGCATTCTTTATTATGGCTGAGTAGTAATTCCATTGTATATATCATATCTTCTTTATTCATTTGTCTGATGGACGCTTTGTGTTTTAAAGGATTGATCGTCTTGATGTGTTGATAGTGGAATATTCCAGATAAGAAATAATGGTGATTTAAACAATGGTGGTAAAAGTGAAAAAGAGAGGGAAATGGACACTCTCAGGCTTTAAATTAGAGGAATACCAAGTTATCATTAGGAATTAAGTATTGCTATGTGCAAAGATTTATTGACAAGTTTGTTCTTTGTTCATTCCTTCTTTCTCTTCTTTCCTTCTTTCCTTCCTCCCTCCCTCACTTCCTTCCTTCCTTCCATCCTTCCAAGATTTTGTTTTTATCACTGGTATGACTGTTTAACGTTAAACAATTTTACTATTATATGCCTTATAATTTTCTTTTTGCTTCTTGTGCTTTGTATTTCTCAAGCTTCTTGGATCTGTGTGCTTATAATTTTTTATCAAATTTGGAACATTTCAGCCATATCTTCAAGGACTTTTACTGTGTCTCAACTCCTTTAGAGTTTTCAACTAAACCATTTGAAGCATTTCAACATTTCACTGATCCTTTTTATTAAGTCATTTTTTTCTTCTTTCTTTTTCAACTGTTTTTATTGATATATCTTCAAATTTACTATTTCTTTTCCCACAGAATCTAATTTATTAATCCAATCCAGTGTACTTTTCATTTCAGACACTATAATTTTCTTGTTTACAAGCTGGATTTGTTTGTTTATATCTTTCATATATCTGAATAGCATATTTAATTTGTCTTCTATTCTTTCACAAATATATTATTGTTATAATAACTTTGCTGCCCTTATATACTAATTTTAACATCCATGTCATTTCCAGATCTGCATATTTGATTATCCTCATTATTGTTTTCTTTTTTTTTCTTTCTATGCCAGGAAATTTGTCAGGGGTGGGTGGATTAATGCAGTGTGTATTCTAGGAGTAATTTTTCTCCACTTCCTTCTGTATAATCTTCTCATGTCACTTGAACTACAAGGTTTTTCAGGGTGGCTATTTTATATTAGCTTATTTTCAGGCCTAAGTGGCAATCAGTGTTCAATTTGCTCCATTGGGGGTGGTTCTTTACATTGTCTTGGGTAATCTTCTCAAGCACATACCCCGATCTGTACTCAACTAGAGAACTGAATAGAAAACTCTGCAAATCTCTGAACCTCTATTTCTATGTAGCTCCCGCTTCTGCAGTGCTCTGTCTTGGGAACACAAGCCACCTGGGGCCCCTCCCCACACCTCAGCTGTGTCTACTCAGCTCAGAAAGGCCACCAGGTTCCCCTCATATTCCTCCTGCCTGCATTGTGTGCTGGAAACTTTCTCAGAAGAAAATGGGGGTAATTGTTGGGCTCCCTCAGTTATTTTCCTCTCTTAGGGATCACGGATATGAGCAGCTTGATGTTCGGTGTCTGAAAACTGCTGCTTCAATTTTTTATCTGGTTATTTAATTCTTTATAACTGGATTGCTAAGCTGGGCCCTTTACTTAATCTTGTCTAGAGGTAGAATTTAATATATTTTATTTTAAAATCATTATTTCATTTTCCTGCAAATCTGAAATTTTCTATAGTGTACACATTTTGGTTTTGCAAACTAAAGAAAGTAATAAACTATTATTTTAAAAAGAACATAAGTATATATTTAATATATATATATTTAATATACTTATATATATAATTCAGGAAGAATGTTACTTTTCACCAGTAAAAGGCAAACTATTTACAAAGAAATTATGAATTTTCAAAATGAAAATCTTTTAATTTGCATTTGTTGGTTATGTATATTCTTCCAGTGTCTACATATGCACATGAAAATGTTATAGAACAAGGTTTTTAAAACAACATATGATGAAATTAATCTTTAACCTCAATGGGTAACACTATTTGTGTCACTGGATGCTTTTTTAATGCAATTTGGATGGTTGATATCAAATTGACTAATTTGGAGTCCTAAGTTTTCCTTTTTGGGTTTTCTTAATTTTAGATTTGCTGCCTGCCAAATTTAGGACAATTCAGTCCAAGATAATGCATCGTATTTTAATTTTGTCTTTATAAAGTAGTATGAGTTCTGAAGAATTAATAAAAGATTTTCACTGTGCATTCTTCATATTATGTTCCCTTAGGGTATATTTTGTATTCATAAACGATCATATTAATTGCCTCTACATTTTGAATTTTCAGCATTTGTGACATATTCAAATAAATTATCCCTTTAGATAAGCTATAAGACAATTACTTTGTTAATGAGAATATTGCATACTCTGTTTTCTCAGGATCTTCTGTCTTGCAGAAAAAGAAAATACCATGTATTAAAATTATAAGTATATGAAAATCATTACTGAATATTTCTTAGGTTCTCTGTAGTCTTGTGGAAAAGGCTTAGGTTTCCATCCATTCTCATTGGTGATTATCAGTTTTTTAACTTAATTTATTTACCTATCTTAGTGGTTAAAATGACAAGCGCTAGAGTAATACTGTTTGTGTTCAAAATATTATTTTGACAGTTATAACCTGTATGGGCTGTTATGAAGATGACAAGTTAAAACTCTGATAGAGAGCTATGTTGATTGACTTGTTTTATGTAGCAGAATGGCTGCTGCTAGAGGCTGCCCACGTTCCTTGGCTTGTGACCCTCTTTCTCCATCTTCAAAGGTAGCAACTTTGCATTTCTCTGACATTGCTTCTGTTGTCACATCTCTTTCTCTGACCACAGCTCAGAAATGCCTGTTTTAAGAAATTATGTGACTAGGTTGAACCCACCTAGATAATCTAGGATAATCTCTCTAGCTCAAGATACTTAACTAGATATGCGAATTTCCTTTTGCCATATCAGATAATATATTCAAAGGTTCCAGGTATTATGATGCGGACATTTGGGGGGAATTCATTATCCTGCCGACCAACTCAGTTCTTTTGTTCTTTTATTGTTCCATATGAATTTAAGGAGCAGTTTTTGAAGTTCTATATACACATAAAGGAAGTTTTTAATAGGGTTTTATTTCAAGTATTTGGGGAGGGTTACAAAATGTGGAATAAAACAATCCTGAATTAGTAGTTAGTTGACATTTCTGGGCTTGTTTCTAAACACTGAGATTTGTGAATTGCTACTTCAGTTATCTGTCAGTATTTAATCAGGTGCTTTTAGCAAATGTAAGGATGTTATCATGGGCTGAATTGTGTCCCTTCAAGATTCATATGTTGAAACCCTATTCTCCAGTACCTCAAAATGTGACTCTATGCGGAGATAAGGTCTTTAAAGTGGTAGTTAAATTAAAATAAGGTGTTTAGGGTAAACCCTAATCCAATCAGACAAGTGTCCTGATTAGTTAGGGGACTGTGGATACAGAAGTGAGTGCACACAGAGGAGAGACCATGTGAGGACCCAGCAAAAAGGCAGCCATCTATAAGTCAAGAAAAGAGGTGTCAGAAGTATCCAAACCTGCCAACATCTTGATCTTGGGCTTCTAGCCTCTAGAACTGTGAGAAAACATATTTCTGTTGTTTAAGCCACCCAGTGTTTGATATTTTGCTATGGCAGCCCCAGCAAACTAATACAGATATGAAGTAAAATAAACAGCTGTTCGGAAAGGAATTTGTTACAATCAGTTTGAAAAGCAACTAGGAATTAAATGTTAAAATTTAAAATATTGCAGTCTTTACTTGGCAGTTCCATTCCCCGATATGCGGCCCCAAAATTGCTTGAACATGTGAAAAGAGGACACATTTACAATGATGTGCATATGATATATTCTTCACATCGTTTGAATCGTCACTCAAAAGTCATAGTCCCAGAGCAGCCTTCCCCAATCAATCAATGTAAAATTGCTTTGCCTGCCCCCTCGCCCAAACTCTAGCACAAAAATGATTAGCTTCTAATATGCTATAAGCCACTTATTTATTTTATTGATTATATATCACACCTTAAATTAGTATGTAAGCTCCTAAGGGCTGTGATTTTTTTGTTTCACTGTTACATTTCCAAATCCAAGGAAGATGCTTGCAGAAGTGAGTTGCTTTATAAATTAATTGAATAGATATCTAAAAAGGAAATATTATAATATTTGCTAATAACCTGGTGAATGAAAGTTTTTTTAAACAGCATTTTATTGAATCAGACTGGTGTATGTTGAATAAAACCAAGTTTTGATTCAAATAGGAGCTCTCCTAGATTGCCAGTGGGAATGAAATTTGTTGCAACTACATTGTAGACCAAATTGACAGTATTAGTATAATTGAAAACACAAAAACCCTAAGATTGAATAATTCTATGGTAGGTATGTTCTTTAAAGAAACTTTCACTGTGGTTAAATGAGACAAGAAAAAAGTTATCAGTGAAAATCGCCTAAGAATTAGTTAGGAAACTGATAACTAAAACGTGATATTTTTCACAAAGATATAACAATGTGCAGTAATTAATGAGTGTGTTAGATCTATTTGAAGCAGCATAAACAGTTCCTGTGAACACACTTGTGTGTGAAGAAAAAATAATTTGTGGTATGGTATGTAAGTATACCATTAATATGAAAAAATAGAAACATAAAACAATAATGTTTGTAGATATGTACATATAGAAATTATTAAAGCAGGAACATAAAAGGCACACTAAATTCATCATAGATGATATAGATCACTTCAAGTGTATCAGTAATGCTTTACTTCTTTTATTTAAACGCTCTGGAACCAGTATGGTGTGCTGGATGTTCCTCATTGGACTTTGCACATTACTCTCTACCCTTATCTACACTATTCTGTATTTTAGGAGGCTGACATTTACTTGTCGTATCAGTGGATTTATTTGCCATCCCTTACTTTCTCTTTGAGTTTGACCAACACAGCATTGGCAAGAGGCTTTGTTGCCTGTCCTGCCCTTAATGCTTCTGCCAGGAACACCATCTCAGAAATACTGAAGGGAGTATTTATGACCATGACATTCCATTTAATAGTCTATCTGACCAGAGAGCTCATTTTTCAGCAAGTTAGACTGTGTGCTGATAATAATTAAGTTCAGTTGTGTTACTCTGTACCCTGTCATACTGAAGCAGTTAGACTTTCGTAACAGTGGAATTGTCTATTGAATACTCAATTATGATATTCCTACATACAGCACCTTTTGGTGTTAAAATATCACATTATATGATAGTGTATGTAATCTGAATCAATGACTAAGTGGTGCTTTTTCCCATAACCAAAATGAATGTATTTGGAAACATGTAGAAATGGAAGTTCCCTGTCTATTTTTAACCTAATAATCAATTTGAGGTTTTTTCTACATCTTTCAGAAAACCCACTTGCAAAGTTGTACTTCATCTCCATAAGGACTGACTTTTATCTCTGTTTATGTAGACTTTATATTACCAGGGTAAATAATGATTATTTAATTCAATTAGAAATTGAAATTGCCCCTTTTCCATAGTATAAAAAGGGTAAAGGGCATGCATGAATGGACTGTGTCACTGATTATATCAAGAGGGAACAGAAAACAGATTATCTGATACATGATCTGAGCATGGAAAAGTGCTCTGACCTTAAGCAGTGAGACCATCAAATGCATTTCGCTCCCAGGTCTGAGCACAGGTAATGTGGTGACCTCCAAACCCCAGCTGTCGAAAACACTCTACTCCGAGCGCCTATGTCTGCTGTGAATTCCTCCCCCTACATTCTTTCTCCTTCACCTAGGCATGGTAACTACTTCTACAGTTATTCATAACAGCATCATTTTTTTGGTCTTTCAGTCATCCAGTAATTGCATAATTAATTATCTGCAGTATAATTATCTCCCTTTGAAATAGCTAGCATTATGTAGATGCCTTGAGTCAAGTCAACTGCTATTGCAGTTCCCAGATTATATGATACAATCTCCACTGGAGTTAAAAGTATGTTAAAAGGTTCCTCAAATGTTTTTTTTTTTTTTTCCCCTGAATATAAACAGTTTTATTAACTGTCTTTGTCAGAATCTAAAACTGCCTTGAAATGTCATGATTTTTATATGTCAACACCTTGATTTGTATGTCTATCAAACATACATCATGGGAAATTTGCACTGTTACTCGAGAAGTTACTCATTATATTAATGCACTCATACCATATGTAGCACAATCAGAAATCACTTTCTATGAAATCATTGACTTGAAAATCACATCTACTGGCTTAAAATTGAATATAATGTAAAATATACATCTGTTTACGCCTAGCATGTGACTAAAACTTCCTAATTAAGAATCTACATCGAATATGTAAAGTTCCTATAACAAAACCATCTAGAATATAGTGAATTACTTAATTGGTAGAAAATATGCTTATTTTTACCACAAGACTCAGCTGCGCTAGCTGTGGACTGAAACTACATACTGAAATATCTAGATAAGTTACCTAACATCTGTATTCCTTAATTTCTTTGTATGTAAAATAGAAACAATAAAAGTACTCAGACCCTTGGTTTAATGTTAAGATTGAGACAGTGCTAAGACTAGAGTCTTGTATTTGGTGAGTATTGTGTTGAACATTATTACTATTAACCTTTATACCGTTTTTCACTGCGGTTACTAGCATTACTAAGCAAAATAATACTCATTTACTTGGAGATTGTTTAAAGAATACTTGCTAAAGTTTCAGTGTCTCATTCCTTAAAGAAAAAGTTCAAAACTTTAAAATGTTATGAAATATTACAGATGTCTAGAAAGAGAAAATGGGACCAAACTGGTCATTTAAAAAATGTTTCCTACTAGCTAGTCTCTCCAAATCTAACAATAATTCTAATTCTAAGTCCTACAATTATTAATGAGGTTCTATGCTATTTTAAGACAAAACAAAATTATGTCCCTACTAACATACGTGAAGTATGGAGAACATGTATTATGAGGAATAATAATTGGAAACTTGGATGTATGTAGATATACCTAGTTGCCCATACAATATATAAGATCCTCTTCTAGACACCGTCTTCTTCTTCATTAATAACAGAATCCCAGCTGGGGCAGTGGAAGAGGTGGACAACAATTTACTCAATTAAAATGCTCAGTCTTGCAAATACATTTACATTCATCCTTGATCATGTGTCACAAATCTGAGGAAATGTAAGCAAGGTCATCTAACAAAGTTTGTTAAAAGGGGACAACTTAGTCAACGTGCACATTCTCAGCATTCATTTTCTCATTAGTCTTAGTTAAGATGTAGTCAACATGCCTGGATTTATAGGAAATGGAGAAGAATTTAAAAGGACAAAAGAACAATCACCAGTATAATTTCTATAAGTATAGCAATGAGTATGTAGGCAGAATTCCAAAATGCCTTCCCCAAGATTTCCTGTCATAATTCCTGGAACTGTGAATACGAGGAGATATTAAATCCATCAGTATGTTATATTACACGATAAGAGAGAATTTGTAGGTGTAAATAAATTTCCTAATCAATTGACTTTTAGTGTTAACAAAAGGAAGATTTTCTGGGTAGGCACAATTTAATCATGTCAGCTTCTCAAATGCTGAGTATTCTGTTGGCCTCTATTTTGTAGTAGATATTTCTATTTTCTTCTTCAATACCTAGATTTATTTATTAGTGAAACCATCTGGACCTGGTGCTTTTCTTTTGGAAGCCTTTTAAATTTTGATTAATTTTAATAGCTATAGAGTTATTCAGGTTATCAATTCTTAAAGATTTGCACCTTTCAAGTTGTAATAATTGGATTTAATTATGTTACTTGTACCCTGTCTTACTGAAGTAGATAGATTTTATTACAGAAGAATTATCTATTGAACACTCAGTTATGACAACTCTGGAGGCAACACATTGTGGTATTAAAATGTCACAGTAGAAGATGGTTTATATAATTTGAATCAGTGACTAATATGTAGTGTTTTACTCTCATAACCAAAATGAATGCAAACAAGTTGTAGAAATGGAAGTTGTTCCATTTGTGAGCTATGCAGTGTGTGCCTTTCAAGTTATTTGTCCCATTCATCTAAGGTATCAAATTTGGGGGCATACATTTGTTCATAGTATTCACTTATTATCCTTTTAATGTCCACAAGATTAGTGAGATTAGTAGTGATATGTCTCTTTCATTTTGGATATTGGTACTTTCTGTCCTCTCTCCCCTCCACTCTCTTTCCCCCCCTCCCCTCTCTCTCTTCCCCCTTCCCTCCCTCTGTCTTTATTAGCATTTATTATACATTATTCCAGCCATGCTAAGCTCTTTAAAAAAATTCTAAAAATGTGTTATAATCTCTCAAACCTCTGGGTTATTACACGGGCAGCTCCTCTGGTGCCATAGCCCTTTGAATCCTTGTGTTATTAAACTCTGCTCCTGTGGATTTCACTTAATGTTGCATCAATTCCCAAAAACTTTTCATATATACTTCTTTTTTGAGATTTTATGTCTATTTTAAAGAGCTAATATAACCTAGTGATAGATCTATTGAAGTACTGATCAAAGTGTATTTATTCCAATTTTCTGTTTAAATGGTTTCCCCTATTTGATCATCTTTAAGACGATCCAATTTTAATAGACTTTGAAATGCTGGCATTTAACAAAATATATTTCACATACTGTCATGTTTTAAAAATACTCTTTTGATGAAGAATCTAAAAAGGCTTTCAGACATAATAGCATAATACAACATATCAAATGTATAGTCACATTTTCATCCTATGCACCAAAATAACTAGAAGTTTGTTTAATGTGTCCTATTACATGCCCTCTACTATATTTAGTCACTATTAAACAGTTAGACCTTAAAATAATCCTCCATAGAAAAGATAAATAGGACATTGGAAGACTCCTGTAGGGCTCTAAGGTGCCATAAAATAGATTAAATGAGAGACAAACTTTCAAAGAATGTAGAAGGTGAAGGACAGTACCAAGTTTTGTAAAGATAAAATATTTTAGTTTATTCCTCACAATATGTTCCTTGAAGACAACAGAATCTGAAGCTTGATCTATGTATTGGGGAGAAAGAAATAGAAATTACATGCTCAGGGGAATATAGCTGTAAACAAACAAATTGGTGATATTTATTTTAAAACATATTTTCTACCCTTTTGATGGGTTTTTGATTCGCACTATGATATGAAAAGTGGCCCTTCATAACCCTTCAGCAACTGACCTCAGATTACAGAGCTCATGAGTGTAAAAACAAATTGAAAAAACAAGAAGTGTATGCTATGGCTTAAAACTAAGTATAAATAAGTAAATAGGTAAATATTAGAAGAGCAAATAAATTTTCAATATTTTCTCTCTCAACTCACTGATCTTTCTTATATTGCTCCATATACTGGGTAACAGAAAAAGAAAACTAATTTTAGGCCAACCATTTTAAACTCAATAGAGACAGGTGTATTAATGTTAAACTATTTTTGTACTCATAAGGTTATATTTAGCTGTGAAGACAAAAAAATTTAAGTGAAACATAAGCAGGTAGAAGTTTCTTTCTCACTTATACAAGGTCAGAGGCCAAGCAGTCGCTGCTGTGTGGTGGCACCATGACACTCGGGGACCCAGGCTCCTTCTCCCCTGTTCTTCCACTAGGCGAGACTTGGGCATGTGGCCTCATCAGGTAGCACAGAGGGCTGGAAGTTGGAGGATTTTGTTGCTGCTGCTGTTATGATTTTGTTGTTTTTTAAAATAAGTTTATTTGGCTATATGCAACATTAAAAATCAGAGACTATGTTTTAAGGAAGATGAAAAGAATGGGTATTGAGAGACAAGTTGGATGTAAATTCTCTTAAGGCAAACATGTCCTTTCTCTCTGAGTTCAGACCTCCTTACCCTTCTTTTCTTTATTTATTTGGGTGTAGGTGGAGAAATGTGGCTTCAGTAACTTTATAAGGGTGAGGAAACACCTTTGACTACTATGCATTTTTGCAGGATATTGCTGCAAAGTGGTGGTTCTGGGCAGTCTCCTGGACTGGTGGTTACTGAGATGCAAGGGGCATCTTTTGGTCACTCTGCTAAATTTGGATCTGTTCTAATACAGATCACGTTTCTCCAGATTTGGGCGTAGCTTGGGCTATGATTTCAACCCAGCTTGAGCTTATGTCAGTCACACTTCTTCACCCCCTCAGGCTAGAAGGAGAGGAACTTCCCCTCTTCTGTTCTTTCCTGGCTGGAACCATATTATGAAAAATAAACAAGTCAATGCCCTCTCTCAGGTTCCAAGGTTCTACTTCTCGATGGATTAACAAGCTGAAAGACTTCAACCATAATGACAAATTTCATCTCAATGTGGAATATCAGATGCTTTATTGTTATCAGTATATGCATTCTTTTAGTCCCATAAACCTCGAGGTTAAAGAAAAATAAGTTTTAAGGAGACTAGAATGTACTAGTTTAATATTTATGAAGTTTATGCCTAGTGAATATTAATGGAATAACTATAAATATAAGTACTAACTAATTTAAAGTGCCATATTTCATTTATATATCAAGTGGATTATTTTTTCATATTTTATTTATCAGTTTTCTTCAAGTTACATTCTAATTTCAAATTATTCCTTAGGAGTTATGAAAAATTATCTAATGAAAAGCAAATTCCCAGAAAAGAAAGATAACCATATATACAAATTTTTATTCAGATTTTTGCCTTTTTCTCTAAAACTTAGTCTTTTCAAAATCTGTCAAATTCTGAAACTGTATTTTTAACAACTGTGCATGTTTTAGATTACAAAAGAAATACAAGGCATAAAATATTTAAATATAAGGATGTTATTAGTAGAAGTCCAGTTTCCCATCGATACAACACATGCACATGCACACAGACCTGTAAATATGACTTGTAGACGTCTGTGGAACCATTTACATCAGATGTGTCTGAAGGAAGATTGTCAGCGTATTTTAAGAACTCCTCTTTTTCATCTTCTGTATTTGCAAAATTCACTAGTTATGATGACTAATTATATACAGAGAAATGTGGTGAATGTATAAAAGGAAATTGGCATAAGCACACTATAAATAAAAATTAATTTAGGAAAGTTTCCTGGAGACCAATATTGAAATTACTGTAAAAACTTAGAAAAACATGTTTATGTTTTAGAATAAGTAATTTCCTTGAATCTATTTGTTACATATATTTATAAATTCATAAATATTTGATTAACAATTAAACAATTGTTTTAGCAGAATTTTTTACATTCTGCTTTTAACATCATTAATTATTTTATATATTCTCAAGGATTATTTTGTTATACATTTTTTATCTTTTTAGATCGACTATTGAATGTTTTAATTTCAATATTACTTGATTATTCAACACAAAAATTGTTTTGACCACACGCTACTGTGTTACTTTTCATATTAACCTCTTATATCATATATGGTTTACAAATATTTTCTCCTATCCTGTAAGTTGCCTTTTCATTGTGTTTAGTGTTTCTTTTCCTGTGAAGAAACATTTTTTTTAGTTTGATGTAATCCCCCTTGTTGATTTTTGCTTTTGTTGTTTGTGCTTTTGACATCATATCTGAAGAATCTGAAAGTTATTTCTGGGTTCTCTATTCTGCTTCATTTGGTCTGTGTTTATTTGTATGCCAGTGCCATACTGTTTCAATTACTGTAGCTTTGTACTATAGTTTGAAATCAGAAAGTGTGATGCCTCTGGCTTTGTTATTCTTTCTCAGTATTGCTTTGGCTATTCAGAATCTTTTGTGTTTTCATAAGAATTTTACTATTGTTTATTTTTTTCTATTTCTGTGAAATAATGCCATTGGGATGTTGATAGAGACTGCATTGGGTAATATGGCCATTTTAACAATATTAATTCTTCCAGTCTATGAATATGGGTCATTTTCCTATTTGTTTGTATCTTCTTCAGTAACTTTCATCAAAAGCTTATAGTTTTGGGGCTTCCCTGGTGGCGCAGTGGTTGAGAGTCTGCCTACTGATGCAGGGGATGTGGGTTCGTGCCCTGGCCCGGGAGGATCCCACATGCCGCAGAGCGGCTGGGCCCATGAGCCATGGCCACTGAGCCTGCACATCCAGAGCCTGTTTTCCACAATGGGAGAGGCCACCACAGTGAGAGGCCCGTGTACCGCAAAAAAAAAAAAAAAAAAAAAAAAACTTATATTTTTAAAAAAAA